>NC_048553.1:4732810-5032810 GCF_902806685.2 Maniola hyperantus
TAACGCGACAAGCCTAGAATTGAATCCAACTGAAGTAAAAAGAAAGATTGAAGACCTACCATTGCAAAGAATAACATAAATAAGAATAAAACTATTACTTATTATAATAGAAAAAGTTATTTTGTGCATTTTTACGATGCAAGTGCGTTAAAATCCTCATACCTAACTAAAGCGTTTTATACAAAGTAAACATGCATCTGTTCCCAACTGACAAAACTGAATAAAACTTTACGTGTCCCGTACGTTAAATCCATCTACTATTTAGTTAGCTACCAGAATGCTATCACGTAGTAAGCAAATACTCGGGTGTTCCATTAGGGTGCCCCTTGGAGAGTGGTTAATTAACATGTGCCTAACATTTTGTAATCCCTCAGTGGTTATTATACTCAGAGTTATTTAGTGGTCTGATGACATAAAGTTTCACCTTCAAGCTTAAAAATAAAATATGTAGGTTGTAGGTACTTCTACTTATGTCTTTTAATCTTACCTTTTTCAAAAATAGGTGGCAAAATAGAGACAGTTTGTGACTACTTAATAGGAGTCATTCCACTTGGCCCACGTATAATTTAAACAGTCAGTAGGTAATGGTTAAGAAGGTGGTGAAATGTTGGTGAACGATGAGGGTAGAGAGCCATTCTGTAGTGTTGGAGTACTCTCGGGAGGGCCTTTGTCCAGCAGTGGAAACCAAATGGCTGTATGAAGTTATGGTTGAAACAAAGTAACTTGGAGAAGTTCCACCCAGAGCGGTTTTGCTGAGGATGACAATTGTTACCTTAGTACCATAAGAGGTTTCCAAACTTCTGTTTATGTTGTCAAATCGTCATTTACTCTGAGGTCATCTTCCACAACTGGCTACAAGTCTCTTGCAACGATTTCCACATGCTATGTCCTGGATCCAGCGGCTCCACGTGACGCGTTTGATGTCGTCTGTCCATCTAGTGGCAGTCTGCTAAAGCTGCTACTTTTGGTGGCCATTACTTACAGCATCTTGGGACCAAACGACTATCGGTTTTCGAACTATGTGCCACGCCCATACACGTCAGCGTCGCAACTCCGTTGAGCAAGGCCAGTTACTTTGCTTCTTCTACGGATCTCCTCATTTCTGATTTAATCACGTCGAGAAGATTAATCACATCTCTATCACCCGCTGGTGACCTATGAGTTTCCAAATAGAAATACATAATTGGACTGACATTTGAAAAGCCTCATCCCCCGAGATTACTCGACAAAAACTTCCGCAATTTTGACACTACCGCTTCTCATTTTTAAATCAAATAACAACTTCGCGATTGAAATGCACAACAGTGGATCTTTCAATTTGAGTCCAATAATGGAGGGGAATATTTCATCGTTTACTTGAGTAAATCTAATTAAATAAGAGGCCTTCAGAGCTCGTTTGCATGAGTTAGCATTTTTAAGCGTAACGAGAGTAGGCGGTAGGTATTTTTGACAAGCGGCACGGCCCCTGGCGTTTTGGTACTAATGAACACAGATCACTAAGCTGATTCCGAGCTCCTTGCTAATGAAGGACTGAAAGCTGGTGTTTTAAGAATCAAATCAGCTTTTTAATATGCTTTTTGACAGCCATTTATATTTTACAGCTTTTTTTAGAGTACAGCCGAGATCAGCTATATTAATTACTAGCTTATGGTAGAATTACCTACTCCTATAACTAGTTTGCTTAATGTAATTAATAGTAGATAGGTATACATAATTATATACCAATTTGTTTGTTATACATTCTAGCTTAATTCTAATCCTTAACTCGAGACGGAATGATTTATACCAGTATATAATATTAGTCCCAGTAATCCTACAACCCACACATACCGGTATTAACGTAACATCATGTGCTTAATTGAGTACATGAGTACCTTGATAAAATATTAAAACTATTGTATGGGCCCGTTAATTAATACGCTATATGCTGTATCGATGAATATTACACGTCACTATGTAGTTACTGAAACTATTAATATGTTTAAAAGGCTACCTAATAATATCAGATGTTCTTTGATGACTTCGGCGCAGTGGAGTTCTACGCTCGAATCCTGGCAGGGGCAATATGGGAATATATTATTTATATCGTCTGTAGTTTGATCTGGTGGGAGGCTTCAGCCGTGGCTAGTAACCTTTCTGGCAAAGACGTATCGCCAAGCGATCTAACGCTTTCGTATAATGCAGCGAAAAAATTGAATAGAAGACATCGATGGCAAGTTGCAAAAGGCCCACCGCCCATTTTATAGGTAGTACATCTTAGTAGTCATGTAGTACGAAAACCACAAAGCTAGGTCGGTAATAGTACTCGATGTCTCAACATCGCCGTCCCATCACCCAAGAAAGTGCTGGTTGGACGTCGTAAACCTAGACCTCAGAGCGAATAGACTCAGTAAATCTGATGCTCAAGACCAGGCAAAGTCCGTGGCGAAATGTAGGAAAGCAGAACCCACCCAGGTGCGATGCAACTTTGGTATCACATAGACACAACAAACTGTCAAATGTAGGAATAGTACGCGACAGGTCGAGATGGCCATCGGGGAGGGAACGCCCCGTACACGGACAGCCCCCGCGCTAACCAGGTGCGTGCGAGCGCGGGTGACATGCGGCTGTAGGGATGTCCCGCCGCCTCATACCCTACTTGCCATCTCGACCTGTCGCGTACTATACCTACATATTATATTATGCTAGCTTTACATAACCAATAACTGTTTGTGAGTACAAAGTTGATTTAATCCATGAAATAGCCGTGAGATAGCATTCTTGCGCCCGTTGTGCTAGTTCTGCAGATTGCATTAAATCTGGTATGACTAGTTCTCAGTTGGTAACTAAATGGATGACCGAAGTTTCGCGGGTTTCGCTGCCACGATGTAAACTACTTTTGATTCCTGCGTTCGCGTGAATAGCTTGCATATTAAATTAACAAACTACAATGTACCTACTTGTATGTTTTGAACGAATTATTACGAACGTACATTTCGTAACCTGCTTTTGAAGCTTTTTGTATGAGGCTACAGCCTCTACCCAGGCTATGTTGTGACCTCTTTTTCAGATCTATACTTAATATCTTCTTACTATAACTACAAAATCATGTCTGTTTGTCGAAATGGGTTTGAATTGAATTTTAGTATGGGGCCTGGCCTACCTATATGTTCGCCATTTTTTATTTCTGGTTTTTAGACTGCTTTACTGATGACCTGTACAACTTACAGTTCAGATAGACATCTCGGAAACGTGAAAATTTGGAAGATTTTGTCTCATACAACAAGCCAAAGTATTCTAAGCCCTTTGCTACAGAGATAGCTTGCATCCCGGAGACGGACATAGGTTGATTTTGTCCCTGAAAATCAAAGAGTTCCCACGGGATTTTTAAAAACTTAAATGTTCGCGGATGAAGTCGTGGGAAACATCTAGCGTTAAATAAATCCTTTCTTTTCATAACAGTATAATGCAAAATTGCAATCTAGTAAGTTTGTTTTGTCTTTATATCTTCTAAACTTATAAGCTGATTTCGATACGGCCACGATCATTTAGAACATTTCACGATGTAGATCATTTGTCCACATAACGCGGACGAAAACGCGTGCCATTGCTAGTACTATAAACATGTCTATTAGGTACATTTGAAATATAGATTGTGCTTAACGTAAAATTAGCACGAACATGTACATAGATCAAAATTGAAATAACGATTTAATGCATTCGTACAAATCAACGCAAGTTAATTAAGTTAGTAATTTTGTTTTATCGGTTTCCATTGAGTGTTTCAATGCAATTAATGCTAGTTCGCATTGAAAACATTACTAACTACTAACGAGGGTTTTAAGTTACCATATTGATGTGGTTGTACATAAATGATGTATTTTCAGCAGAATAATTTAATGGATTTTGGCTTTCTAATAATATGGAATGTGCTTTATTTATTTGGGGAACTAGGTTCGAGATCCTAAAACACAGACACGATCAAACTCTAAGATCCAGTTGCATGATAAGCAACAGAAGAAATAAAAAAGAAATACAAATACAATTTTCTATAAAATATAACTACGTTGGTAAGTAACTCATCGATAGATAACAGATAGATTCATTATTAATTTCAGCCGTTAGAGAATAACTGTGAATACCTAATAATCCATACTATTGATTTTAAGCTCATTTCGTGGTTTAACGACATATTTTAATGTATAAAACGGGTACATACCACGATTAATTTTTGTTTTTATTTGTCGATATTTCGTCCCGTCGCGTCGTGACCACGACCCGTGCAATTGGGTTGAAATATCGACAAATAAAAACAAAAATTAATCGTGGTATGTACTCGTTTTTTACATTAAAATAAATCCATACTATTATTATACATACAAAGTACTAAAGTACACAACAGTTGGAGATGGCAATCGGGGAGGGAGCGCCCCGCACACCCGCACAGCCCTAGAATAACCCGGTGCGGGGAGGTGCGGGTGATGTAAAGGTCTGCGGGGTGCCCCTCCGCCTCATACCCCGATTGCCAACTCAACTTATCGCGGAATATATTGTGGACATTTCACGGCCCATCCCGTATAATCGATTTTGGTTTTTGGTACAGTGGAAAAAAAACGGGCCAATTGAGAACCACCTCTTTTTTGGAAGTCGGTTAAAAATCAAAGAATTCCGTTGAGATTTAAAAACTAAATATATTTTGTATGTATGTATGTATGTATGTATATACTTTATTGCACCACAGAAACACAAATGACAGGTTACAAAAAGAAATCTTAATAAGTAGGTACAAAAAGGTGGTTTGTACGTATAGCTACTCGAAGAAAGACTCACAGTGTTTACGAGTTGTTGTTGTGTATGTTGATACAGTCAGTTAATGGTCATCCCGAAACGGCCGCAGTAAATGGTAATGCTGTAGGTACGGAAAACGCGCGATGCTCTACGCCAGTTTCAAATGCAAAATTTCAGATTTGAATTTCAAAACACCCGGCGTACCGGATCCCATGAAGAATACTACTTGAGGCCCGAGAGCTCGTGGACGATATGTGTGAAGGGTTTAAACTGGTCGGAGTTTGAAGTAGACTGGTCTCCTGGCACATGGTCTTAAATCATATTTTTAGACAAATAGGCTACTTGACTCATATCTAATTTCATCCAATAAATGATTATTTATTATAGAATTTTGCTTAAGACAACGAAATATATCAATAACAATTATTAAAAACGCAGGATGGATATATAAATCCAATTTTAAAGAATACAGTTTTTATTTTTATTTAAAATGCAGAAAACGCTGTCAGCCATGATGTGACGTCATTAAATATGTAAACAAAGAAATGTCATCCCTATGTCACGCGGGGACTAACGTAGTATCCATATATATAAATTTAAAGTCCTGACTAACTTATATATCAACGCACAGCCTAAACATCTAACCAGCTGGTCCTAGATACATGAAATTTGGTGGGTGTGTTCTTTGTAGGTAAAGAGAAGGTATCCACTAGGAAAGGATTTTTTTGAAATTCCACCCCTGAGTGGGTTAAATGGGGGTTTGAAATTTATGAAGTCCACGCGGGCGAAGTCACGAGCATAAGCTAGTTTTTATATATTTCTAAAAACTCATAGTAAACGTAAAAAATTATCGTTTTCTCTTTATAAATTGAATATGTTATTAAGTAAGACTTACAACAAAGTGATCTTTGCAAAAATAAATTTAGGTTGCAGTCGTTAGTCATATAGGACCCTTTAAGCAAGTCTTCGCGTGTTACGTATATTTATTTCACTGGGCACTCTAATCCACAACTTTCCTGTGGTCTTTATCGATGCGTTTTTACATTCTTGGATGATACAATAACGATAATTACTATATTTTCATGTAAACTAGTATAGAAGTCATGTTTATTAAACTTTGGGAGGTTATGCTGTTGTTTACAAATGCATGACGTCAGAGCACAGATAATCTATCGGCCAAACATGGCCGACAGTGTTTTCACCTGTCTAAGAAAAATATATTTTTAAATTAAAGTTTTACGGTTTTTAGGGCGCAAAAAAATATAGTGTTAATTTTTTTGATCTCATAGGACAAATATTAACCATTTAAGACCTACTTAAAAAAAGTGTCAAGTAGCCTATTCTGTACTGGAACTCATAGGGAAAACGCAAAACGTGAAGGCCAGAACAATCTTATCTAGGAAACGCTCAGTCGTAATGGAAACAGAGCTGCTTTACTGAGAGATTGAAACTGAATCGAGATGAAGTGCAGTTTACCAGCAGGTCATGATCAAAAGAGTAGGTGTCTACTCTCGACCGAAGTGGGCTTATGGATCAAAAAAGACAGGGAGAATAGATTAAACCGGTCATACACAACTTTGTTTAAAGTTACAATGACGATAACCGCTACCCATATTATAAATGCAACAGTGAATTTCTTTGTTGATATGTTGGTTGTCCTTCAATCACGCCGCAACAAAACAATGGAATAACTTTTGCATGGATAATGTTAAAGACCTGGAAATTGATATAAGCTACATTTTATACCCAAGAATCAAAGTACTCCCACGGAATTTATAAATATCTAAATCCACACGGACGAAGTCGCGGGCTTTAGATTGTAGGCCATAGACTTACAAGGCATCTCTCGTACCTAGATGCACTTTGAAACTCAATAATTATTTTATTTGGTGTAACTTTTTAGTAATATGTTTGTGGTATAACTGCAGATTCACCAGCTCTCAGTGTAATTCATTCTTTCTGCCGTAGTATGGCCGTAGTCAAATAAAACAAGTTGGTTTAACTCCAACTAGATGCCAATTTTGTTGACAGCACTTTTCCCGTAGGCCGGCTTCTGTTTTAGACGATTCAATGTTACGCTTTGTTACAGTAATTTTTAAGTAGGTACGTTTTATTGTACCTACACGATATTTATGTAGTTAGTGAAAATTATTTTATAATAGACTAACTAATCCCCGTGACTTTGTCTGTGTGGAAGATTTTTAAAATCACGTGGGAACTGGGACTGGGAACTGGAACTGGGTTAATTTTCTGGAATTATACTCGTGTCTTGTCCTCGGATTAGCTGAAATATTTGTTTTTATATTTGTAGTAGGCTCGTTAGCTACTACCAAACAACACTGTTTTAGAGAATAGATAGGTATATATTTTTTTTTTTTTTTTTTTTTTTGGGTTCGTATCATTATACACTGTAGTCTGTGGTATCATTACCCAATCTGCTTGTTTCCGGAATGTCTCCTCTCATTCGCTTTTTAGTGCTGCCACTCAACACAACTCAGTTCAGTTATGCCTAAGAGAAAAAATAACGAACTGGAGTATATTAGTAAGAAGATAAGGAAATTAGAAGAGAAATTACGCCGAGCACGAAGAATGGAAGAGTCTTCAGACTCCTCTTCATCATCGGAATTGCTAGACTTGCAAAACGATGCAGGTAAACCTAGTTTCAAAATGGCGCCACGTGGCGTCTACGCTAACCTAAAACATAACCGAATTGCTCAAAGGAGCTTTTCACAGTGTTTAATGGTTAACATCATACGGATAAATAATTACCATAGGCTAAGGTACATCGAATTACTCAATGGAGTCTTTCATAGGACCATAAATAAAAAATCGGTAACCAAACATATTCGAATTGCTCAAAGGAGCCTTTCAACATGTCTATCGGTCACCGCATTACACTGAGTACATCGAATTACTCAACGGAGTCTTTCATAGTACCTACCTACTAAGATTAAACTTAACAATGTGTGATCGATTTAAAGTAAATATTACTTACTAAAGTAATTATTGTTAATCTGTCAGTTCCAAATCAATGGAATTAAGACTAAACCCTCCGGTTTCAGGCGACGAATTCAGCATATGTTCCAGGCCACCCAGCCCAATAGAGGAGGTAGAAATAATCTCCATGGACAATGAACCGCTGCTGGCAGATGTACCGCCCGCGCCGCCAGAAATACCTGCTGAGAGTACCGAGGTACCTAATGGAGATCAAGCTTTGCCGGACGAGATTTTGGAGATTTTGGGAGAGGACCCATCATCTGTTTCGCAATTGGGACCGGAAATACGGAAGGAGTTGGCTAACAGATTAAATCACATCGCTATCTCCGGCCTGGATAAAGATGTCCGAAAAGAATTATTCCAAAATAAAAAGTACATGGTTCCTACCAACAGCGAACGCATCGCCGCGCCATTACTTAACTTAGAAATAAGGGCCGCATTGCCAGATACCATATTAAAACGGGACAAGGGCATGGAAACGAGACAAAAGCAGATTTCTGCGGTTATTTCTTGTATTGCTCGGGTTATAGATAATCAAATAAAAGATAATAATGCTGACAGCAAAGTAACCAAGGAACTGATGGACAGCATTCGTATGCTCTGTGACATCCAGTATTCCGACTCTATGAGAAGAAGATATTTTATTTTATCTTGCGTAAAAAGGGACGTGTTAGAACACCTAAAACTGACAAAGGTTGACAAGTACTTGTTTGGTGAAAACATATCAGAGACTTTAAAAACGGCAAAAACGGTGTCAAAATCGAGAGCCGAGATTATAAAAATTCAGGACAGTAATAATAAAGGAACAATAAAGAGGAAAACACAACCATCAACTTCAACTTTAAACTACAGGGCTCCTCCGGCACGCAGGCAGCCGGTACAAAAGAGGAGCCATCCGCCTGCTCCAGCGCGGAAGCCCGAATTCTCATCGAGAGGATCGCGGCATCATCAACAGCAATACAGGAATCCACGTCGCGATTAAGCGAGGTAACATACGCCGGTCGACTTTCACTTTTTGCCCAACAATGGGCGATGATTACAAATGATCAGACAATTAATTCTTGGATCGAGGGTTATAAGTTGCCATTTTCACGAAGGGTTATACAAATGCATCCCCCCAACTTTCCTGAATATACACCTAAAGAAAGAGCAGCTTATGAATCCACAATAAATGAGCTCTTGTGCATAGGTGCAGTTTCAGAGTGTGAACCGTGTGCTGATCAATACCTATCAAGTATATTCCTAATACCAAAACCTAACGGCAAAAACCGTTTCATATTAAATTTAAAAAATCTAAATAAACACATAACCACACAGCATTTCAAGTTAGAGGATCTACGCACAGCTATAAAATTAATAACAAGAGATTCATTTATGGCTACCCTGGATTTAAAGGATGCATATTTTCTATTGAAAGTTCATCATGATTATAGAAAATACCTTCGTTTTATGTTCAGTGGGAAAACATATGAATTTAATGTCCTACCCTTTGGGTTAAACACAGCCCCATACGTATTTACAAAAATAATGAAACCTGTTATTAGATTACTACGTCAAGCGGGTTTCATATCTAGTATATATCTTGATGATATGCTGCTGATAGGACGGTCCTTTAATGAGAGCAATAGGAATATTAATATAACTATAAAACTTCTAACAGCATTAGGCTTCATAATTAATTATAACAAAAGTAATCTCTCCCCGTCCCATTCTTGTAAATTCCTTGGCTTTATAATTGACTCGCATAACCTAGAAATCAGTTTACCTAAAGATAAGAGAACACATATTCGTAGAGAGTTAGTAAAAATTAAAAATATGCGTCAATGTAAGATTCAAATGTTTGCAAAATTAATAGGTTTATTAGTCTCTGCTTGCATCGCCATAGAGTATGGTTGGTTGTATACAAAGGCATTTGAAAGATGTAAATATCTTAACTTGCTAGGCCATGATGACTACAATAGGATAATGCATATCCCAGATTCTCTAAATGAGGATTTTTCCTGGTGGTTAAAGAACATTGATAGGTCGGTTCACAAAATTAGAAGTGACAATTATGAAAAAGAGATTTACTCTGATGCCTCAACTACGGGATGGGGTGCAGCTTGTGGGTCAGAATCAACAGGGGGACAGTGGTCTGAGTGGGAAAGTACTCAACATATTAATTATCTAGAATTACTGGCTGCTTTCCTAGCTCTCAAAGCTTTTGCCTCCAGACTTCACCACTGTCAAGTTCTGCTACGGATTGATAACACCACTGCCATCAGTTATATTAACCGTATGGGGGGCATCCAATATCCACACTTAACAGCGGTGACTAAGGATATATGGCAATGGTGTGAGACACGAAGCATTTTTATATATGCCTATTATATTCGATCATCCGAAAACACAGTTGCTGACGCCGAATCGAGGCGCACGCACCCAGACATTGAATGGGAGCTTAGCGATTCAGCTTTCACTCAAATTGTTAAGACCTTTGGTCAACCTCAAATTGATCTTTTTGCTACTCGCATTAATAAGAAGTGCGATAGATTTGTGTCCTGGCATAGAGACCCAGATGCCTTTGCTATAAATGCTTTTACGATTAATTGGTCTAACTTTTATTTTTACGCTTTTCCCCCATTTTCAATCATACTAAAAAGTCTTCAGAAAATGATTTATGATAGAGCGACAGGAATTATAGTTGTACCAAGGTGGCCAACTCAACCTTGGTACCCTCTCTTTCAATCTCTTTTGATTTCAGATATGTTAATTCTAGAACCGCATAAAAACATCAAGATTTCCTTTTTTAGCAAACGCAACATACAGTCACAACTTACCCTGGTTGCTGGGATATTATACGGCGGTCATTACTACGAAGAGACGCCCCACCAGCCTCAATCGACATAATGCTATCATCCCTGGCAGAAAGCTCCATCAAACAGTACGATGTTTGCTTGAAGAAATGGTTTACACATTGTAACAGGAATTCAATAAATATGTTGGAAGCACCAGTCCCAGAGGTATTACAATTCTTGACATCACTTTACAGTAGTGGAGCTAAATATGGAACTCTCAATAGCTGTAGAGCCGCATTATCTCTAATACTAGGTTCAAATATATCTAAAGATGAGAGAATTGTAAGATTTTTTAAGGGTGTCTTTAGACTAAGACCACCTCTTCCCAAATATAACATTACATGGGACACCTCTTGTGTTCTGGATTATTTGTCTAGGTATTACCCTTATGAAGACCTATCCTTAGAAACATTAACAATGAAATGTGTTACTTTGCTAGCTTTAGTGACAACACACAGATTACAAACTTTATCAAAAATTAAAGTAATCAACATAGAAATTGTATCTTCACAAATAATAATTAAAATCCCTGATTTAATCAAAACTTCTAAACCAGGCTCTAATCAACCTGCTCTTATATTGCCTTTCTTTCCAGAGAGACCTGCTATATGTCCAGCACAAGCTCTTACAGCTTATATAAGTAGAACCTCTACATTACGTAGTCAAGATGATTTATTTATTAGTTATAAAAAACCTTTCAAAGTAGTTTCAACCCAAACATTAAGTCGCTGGATAAAAACCGTACTGAAAGAGAGCGGTATTGATGTATCCATATTCTCTGCCCACAGCACCAGACATGCTGCAACTTCTAAAGCTTATAGAGCAGGCATCAACATAGATATTATTCGCAAAACTGCGGGCTGGAGCCAAAACTCCAGCACGTTTTGGAAATATTATAATAGAGATTTGATTTGTAATCAGGAAAATTCCTCTATAGCCAAAGCAATCATAGGAAAATAGAACAAATTACATTAAAATTGTTGGGAAATTGAATGATTAATGGATAATAATTGATTATATAGATAAGTGATTTATGAATAATAAAACAATCTTTAGGTATTTAGTTTACTTTATTGGACGTGTATATATACATAACCAATGAATTTTGAATCTCCTTTGTTAATAAAGATTATTAAAAAAGAATGCAAGTAATGTAACTTGATAACATTAATAATTAAGGTTGTATTGTTTTCATAATAATTATATGCAGTTCATACAGAAAACAACTTTATTAATTTTCATTATTACTCATTTTTTCTTGGTGCAGGAAGGTTAATGGTATTACCACCTGCTAGTATTTTCGGAACTTACTCTAAAAGTCTACAAATATAAAAACAAATATTTCAGCTAATCCGAGGACAAGACACGAGTATAATTGATGATTAAATGAGCTTACCTGTAAGTGAAATTCAATCATAATTATACGAAGTGTCTTGTCCGAAGGATTAGCTCCCTCCCACCCACAAGCGGTACCCAAACAATGTTCCGAAAATACATTAAATAACTCTGAAATAAATGAGAGGAGACATTCCGGAAACAAGCAGATTGGGTAATGATACCACAGACTACAGTGTATAATGATACGAACCCAAAAAAAAAAAAAAAAAAAAAAATATATACCTATCTATTCTCTAAAACAGTGTTGTTTGGTAGTAGCTAACGAGCCTACTACAAATATAAAAACAAATATTTCAGCTAATCCTTCGGACAAGACACTTCGTATAATTATGATTGAATTTCACTTACAGGTAAGCTCATTTAATCATCAATTAAAATAACTTATGTCACTTTCCAAGTTTTAACTATATCCATGCAAAAAAAAAACCAAGCCGACCCGTTGCTCCATGGCGGCGTGATTGGTGCAAAAACCAACAAACAACCACATTTTTCGCATTTACATTATTATGCTACGTTTTTCAATGTGCTACGCCAGGTGCTACGAATACGTAGCTATTAGCTACCGACGGCTGTGATCGGCGCGCGCTGACAGTCGCGTTGCCATCAGAGGTCGTCATAGCTTACCTATATCAGCAGCGGCGTGCAGCAGGTCGGCGAGCAGCTCGGGCTCGTGGCAGGCGATGGCGAGCCGCTCGTCGATCTCGGCCGGCGTGGCCTCCCGCAGCTGCAGCGCAACGCCCTCGCCGCCGACCGCCGCGCTGTACATCAGCACGGCACGCGACGAGAACGCTGGCATCGGCAGCCGCGTTGCCGTCAACTGCGACAAAAGAAGCATGAAAATTAGTTAGGTTTTAGGCAAAAACTGGTGGTTGTGTGGCCTAGTTGTGATATTGAATATCAATCGATTGCGATTGTTAAGCAACGTCGACTCAAGTCGATAAGTGGTTGAGTGCCCGCCTTTGACGTTCTATATTTGGGTTATTCTATAATTTGGGCCTTGGGGAGTAGATTAAGTCCCGGTTATTATCACAAATATCTGATATTAACTGTAAAAACCTAAGAGTCGAAATATCATTCTCTGTCGAGTTATATGCGGAAAGATCTGGGAACACACCGCATTATCCCAAGAAAACCTTACCTGTTACCATTATATGAATATGGAAAGGGGTCACGACTCTAATTAAATGAGAAATATGGCGTACAGAGAGAGACAGAAACTGAACGTGAAGGGGACGGACTGTATATAATACACGTCACGCTTACACAACTTTGAAAATATTATTGAGAACTCTTTTCTCACGATGTTTTTCTTCACCGTTAAAGCAAGCAAAACCTCAAATTGAGCAAATTAACTATGTATGCTTGTACTTGCACATATTTTTATGTATGGGTTTGCTTTGATGAAACTTTACAACCTTTGGGCACATCTAGCGAAAGAGTCCAATGGAGGATCAAGTAAATCTTGATATATATATAGTTATTTTGTACGTATACTCATTGACCATTTTATAAAATAAACTTCACGCCGTGGCCGAGAATCCGGTATTTTGGCCAAAAGAAAGCTTGTGTTTTCATGTAGATTTTTGTTTAATTTTATAAACAGTAATTCTAAAATATATGCATTTCCTGACGACTCTTTGCATTTGTAAAAGAAGGTTGGCCGCTGCTTAATGTGTACGCATAGCCCATGTTGCATTTGTTTTTCGTTGTATATGATGAAGAACCATTTTTCTTGCAGGTGCGGAACTAAATATAATAAATCAATTCCAAATGAGAATTGCAAAAGTAAGCCAGCTGAAGTAAAATGAAACGCCTGAATTAATTTTACCATTTATCATGATTCATGAGTTAAGGAAACAAGTCAATTTATGAAATCATTAATATTTTGTTCTAAACATTATATTGGATGCCAGTTGTCTGTGAGTTTGTGTGGCTGAGACACATTGGTAAAGATTACTAATTAACTGCTCTAAATTTTACGCGACAGATACGTATCTCTGCACAACTGCTATATTAGCCATGCTATACTGTCTAAAGGAGTTTTAGTCGTGCAGAAGGATACCTACGTTATTAGCATTTTAAGCAATAGTTTAACTTGATTTAACCATGAAGGAATACATCGTGAGGAAACCTGCATGGAGAACTCTCAGAGTTCTCCATAATGTTCTCGAAGGTGTGATGTTTGACTATCCGCACTTGGCCTGTATGGTAGATTATGGCCAAACCATTCTCATTCTGAGAGGAGGCCCGTGCTCAGAAGTGGGCTGACGATGAGTTGATCATGATGATGGTGATGACTGCAGTTTTAAGATATTGAAATTTTGATTTATCTGCTCTTTTTTCGAGAATGATTTTATAATCTATCGTCAAGATTGCCTGTCATCAAAATTATTCAGAAACATTGTATGTTCATAGTCAATATGTTCGATCAATACCAGCACAGCGTGATAAGCGCTTGACGGGTTGCAATTTTTGGTATAGCGCAACGGTAATTGGAAACTATTGTTATAACTTATAGGTGCTCGAGTGACGTGGCTGATTCACGCGAAATCAGATCTTAAAACAATTGGGGTAAAGTTCCAGATATATTATGTTGTTTATGTCATACTCCGTTAACCGTCAGAGCAATTATGGGTCGGTGCTTGAGCAACAATCATAGCATCTGAAAATTAAATACAATTGCCATTACTTTATTTTTCAATAAAGCTCAGTTTTAGTTGATATCATAAAATGATACTGAGCCTTGGTGCCACTCCACTCTATAGGTGTGTCTTGAGCCTTACAGTAGGTACTATATTTCAACCAGAAAAGCTTTTAAGTTCTGAAAAATAAATCTAGGACCATTTGCATTGAAAGGATTCCGTTGCGTCAGATAAGTCAAATTTATAATTAAACGAGTAATATAATCATATAATATTTGAACAACGTCATTAGACACATATTACGCTAATCTCGGAAATGGGAATAGAGCCATCAGCGTGGATGGTAATGGCACTAGACTATGTAATATTCATTTGTTAACTGTATAAATGGCGACGATACTAATTGCGAGTTATTTGTGATAAAGAAATATTAAAGGAGGATCACGTAGAGAAACTACAATCATACTCTTTTATGTAAAGCATAGCTCTCTCTGATCTCTTATAAGTCTGTTTGATGCTTGAGTCAAGCACTTAAACGTGCTTGCCCTGTGGTTAGTGCTATTTTATATCTTTTGCTTGACGATGAGGTATGAAATGAGAAAAGTGCCTCGTGCTGGCTCAAGCACATTGATCAAGCAAAACAAAATTACGTATACGCCCTGTTTTCAATCTAACTATAGCACTATATAATTGGTCATACAAGTGCATACCGCTTCATGATCTAATTATATCTGGTCATTGTACTGTATCTATTGAACCGAGGTTTCAGTTGCAATAAGATAGGTATTCCAGTAGGTCGATTTTGTTAAATCTGCATCAATCATTATTACAATCTCAATTGTTGTGATTGGCTGAATTTGTGGGATTCTTGTTGCAACAATGCATTGTAGCCAATAGTGAGCGAGCGTGAACCAATCATGAGATGATTGCGATCGTGACATTGTAGCCGTCATTCTACCGCAATCGGGCAGCAAATAGAATTATTGGTGAGTAGTGATAGCGGTAAGTATCTATCAATGCAAATAAACTTATCTCCTGTTTACAAAAGTACCTATCTAAAGATGAAATGAGGTATTGATGTAGGTAATTGGTTTTAAAAAGAATAACCTGCCGAGTTTGTTGTGGGCTCTTCTCAGACTAGCGCGCGTTTGAGTTAGATCGATTTTCGATTAAATTCTGCTACATTGACTTTTTAATAGGGTAAGTAGATTTGAAAAATAAATGTTTGTCTTTGACAGAGAGATGAAACTAAACTAGACTAAACAAACGACATGATTTTTGTTTTTGTCATAGGTACCTATTTCTTTACCTACCTATAACCACACCTATAACTAGATAATATTATCATATCTTTTATCTTCTTCTCGTTACGGTACAGCCTATAACATGATATTAAGCATCGCGTGCGTGATTAAGCTCACCTATTGTTCGCAAATGGCTCCCCGCCGTGGCAACCATACCTATATTATAACAATGCATGTATACAGTCACACTACGAGTAAAAGTCCTGTTGCAACCGAGCACGCTTTTTTGATCCTTATCCAGTTACAAACAGGGATCATTTTCCTTAAACAGATTTTAATCGAACTGCGTGTATCGCCCAATTCAGATGTTCATTAGTGTGCCAGGTAGGCATGGCTAATATTTTACCATAGTTTGCCAATCATACCTACAGTAGGGCACTTGCTTTTTATGTTGGCCGCCATCAAACCAGTATATTTTGACATTACAAAGACGCATGTTACTGTTTTTTAACCGACTTCAAAAAAAGGAGGAGGTTCTCAATTCGTCGGTTTTTTTTTTTTTATGTATGTTCCCCGATTACTCAAAAACGCCTGGACCGATTTTGAAAATTCTTTTTTTGTTTGAAAGGGTATACTTCAAAGTTGGTCCCATTTCAATTTGGTGAAGATCTGATGAACATCTTCGAAGATAGATACTGGAACTCCTCAACGGATAAGAGTAAATTGCTCGCGATCAGTGTAATAGCTTAGTAAACAGTAGATTTTTAACCAGTCAGCATAATTCCATGGGGCCACTAAAAATTGTGAAATAATTTTTTTTTACAAAAAAAATAAAAACCGACTTCGTTACATAAACACTAAAAATTTAAAAATAATTTAATTTATTACCGAATATATTATGTATACAAGAGTTAATATAGTTCCATAATAATATTTTTTGGGGTCGGTGCCAATGAGGTGCCATTGTGGAGTCCCATAAAAATATGAAGTCTAGACGATTCGCGCAGCTAAAGCTAATTGGCACCGGCACCAAAAAGTATTATTATGGAACTATATTAACTCTTGTATACATAATATATTCGGTAATAAATTAAATTATTTTTAAATTTTTAGTGTTTATGTAACGAAGTCGGTTTTTTTTTTTTTTTGTAAAAATTTTTTTCAAACTAGCTAGTTTAGAAAACAGTCTGCTGCTGCTGCAGCGCTTGATTTTCTGCACGACTTGGTCATTTATTTAACTGTTATTACAGTGCGACAAGACTCTCTTGGCACTTGAATGACATTGACAGGGCGCCCCCCTGTCAATGTCATGTCTGTTGGAGAACAAAGGCTTAGAATATTCAAACAAGAACAAAGGGGACACTTGACGCAACGTTATTTCCGATTTTTGCCACGCGCCAAGATAGTCTTGTCGCACTGTAACATTAATAAACTGCGATAATAGTATACATAATATACCTAGGCTGTAATTCTTAAGTAATTCTTTGGTTGGGTTTTGATGTTTCAGCTACTTTTGCCCAAGTATTTCGCACGTTTGACCTCATTTCTAGTGGTCCTATTATTGGCATGTGTATGAGTAATAATGGCGTGGATAATTACACGCTATTATGCTTTGGTATATTCACGACTATAACAAACAATATAGACCCTCGTCATTTTGAATAATGAGCTCTGATTTTACTCGAACTTGTAGGTATTGAAAGGAAATTAGTTAACGTCTATAGAAGCTTTGGTATATTATTGCACTAGACCTTGACAAGGCTAACTATAAAATACTCACTTCACTCACTATGCATTTAATCCTAATTTTATCAGAGTCACGAAACCGAAAGGGGCTTTGCTCGAAGAACCAATGGATACTACGATCCCAAAGCCAAACGAAATGAAGATATGCTTTATTGTATAAATGACCTGCTGATCTCGAGCGATTCACTGGGAGCCACTGAACACCAACGCACAAGGCCGTGTGTGTTTTATGGATATTCTTGCAAGAGATCTTCGTCCAGTAGTAATATAAATAATATATTGAAACGACGAGATGACGACAATAAATTTCTGTTACTTTAAAAAATTCCAAAAAAAAACCTATATTTTCTAAAAGTTCACGATATATTGCAAATAAAACATCTAACTGACGCTAGAGGTCAACGAACATTGTGTAAGTAGGCCATTGGGAGTCAATGCCACGTCGGTCTTAGGCGGGGCATTGACCCGAGTTTTGCACGCTATACATTGTGGGGTTGAAAAATATTAAATCACTAAAACTACAAAATGAGGCAAATGGTTTTATTGGTATTGGATTGTGTTTAGGTAGTATAACAATTATGCTAAGTTTTGCTAGCGTTCTGGTTACATTCTGTATAATGGGGGAGATAGGCCTAAAAATAAGAGTAGGGACTCTAAATAGAGCTATTTTAAAACAAGCTCAACCGCACAATGTAATATAGGATTATATATGTAAAAGGGACATCATTGCCGAAATGTCCCTGTCCATTTATCGGACAAAACCAAATCAGTGAGGCATGAAAAATAAAATCGCCAAAATTTCCATGATGCCGTAAAATATAGGAATATTTTTTATAGGCAGTAAAATGTGAATGTGAAATTGTTTGCATTATATTGGATATGGGGTAACCATAAAATTACGTATATCAAACTTTAGTAAGAAAAAGATAAAAAAATCAGGTGAATTAAAATTGAATGTAATTTGTTTCTAAGTATCGTATAGACAAAAAATTCATAAAGTAAATTCTCAATGCTATGCAAACATTTTTTATAAAAGTCTAACCAAAGATAAGTAATTATAATGTGAAACTCAACATACTTCTAAAAAGAACCATTTTGGTCAAAATTTGGTTTTATGTAAGAAATTATTAGTCTCTCGCCGACCATTTCTGCTTTTTTATGATGTTTGTTTAAAGTTTTGTAATAAGTAGATCTGCATATTTTTACTTACATGTTATTTACATGTTTTAACACTACCCATTATGCAACCGTTTAATAAACTACTATTTATAGAATATAAGTCCATGTCGGTAGCTGGTGTAAAATTTGAAAATTCGTTGTGGTTAATTAAAATAACTTTTAATGATACCAACGATGTTACTTGTAATATTATTAATTGTTGATTAATATAGGCCGCAGTAATTATTAATTTTAATTTAGCTTACGTTTACGTAAATTCTCGGCTGGTGATATTTTATGAAATATAATAGATTTAAATATGTGGTGGTAATACTATAGAAAAAAAAACAATATCTTACGAAAGAAATATAATCAAGTTTTGTCACGAGGTCATTTTTTAATCAAGGTCTTTTATATGATCAAAGTAGGCAAGTCAGCCTTCTAAACTACGACTCAATAAGAAGGGAAGACAAAACGAGTATTTTCATACATCCCCGTACCAGGACATATAACAATATAATCCATATTCATCCTATCCGCTTAACCGATTTTGATGAAGCTTAGTACAGAGATAGCTTACATTCCGCATACGGACATAGGCTACTTTATATTTCGGAAAATCAAAGAGTTCCCACGGGATTAAAAAAAAACTAAAGCCACTTGAACGAAGTTGCGAGTATCAGCTAGTTGAAAACTGCTGCAACAGTTTTGCAGGTGTATATTGTTATACACCTGCAAAACTGTTGCAGCAGTTTTGCAGGTGTATAAACTAGAGCACAAAATATTACACGAGCTTTTATACCGCAAATAGATAATACGAAATCGATACAGTAAGCCTAAATAAATCATAGATGCGAGTTCGCTTTTTCCAACGCGTGAGCTTTTTAATGGAAACATAATTCCCTTCGCTGTTGATTCGACGAGCTGCATTTGTTTTTTTTTCTGGAAACAACATAACCACTAACCAGACAGTCTTATCATGTGTTGTTTTCAGGGTTCCGTATCCAAAGGGTAAAACGGGACTCTATTATTAAAACTCTGCTGTCCGTCCGTCTGTCCATCTGTCCGTCTGTCACCAAGCTGTATCTCATGAACTGTGATATACGTTATAACAACAAATACTAAAAAAACAGAACAAAATAAATATTTAAAAGGGCTCCCATACAACAAACGACGGACGAACTATAGACGCTAAATCCTTTCTTAGCGGAGGCCTTATGACGTCATAATAGCTATCTATCTGCATTTGCAGATTTCATATAGGTACCTTTGAGAACATTATAGAGGAGTGTATAGAAAATTCCTGTACGCTATTAATATTTACTAATCAAAATAACAATTAACATCAGCGAATCTGTAATATTCGCGTAGGTAGTAGTAATCAATAGGCTCGTGAGAGATTAATTTACAAATATATATTATCTCCACTAATTAATGTCCGTTCGTTTCCGGCTGGATGGACAAATTGGGATAACAGCTATTGACTTACGATAAAATACTGCTAATTGCCACTTGTGATCCCGGATTATTAATATTTAAGAGGAGATATTAAAATTTAAAAAAATACTTGATATAATACCTATGACTTAATTCTCACACTGTCAAAAAAAAGTTAAATCTTCAAAATAAGAAATTACAGTAAAATATTTTAAATCTTCTTGTCGACTCTAAATTTGGCACTAAGACTCCTTGGCGCCATGGAGTCTTAGTGCCAAATTTTTTAACAAGACATTTCACCACGGATAGCCTCATTCTGATCATTTTTTTGCACAAAGAATCCGCCTGGCTGTCCATGCGCGAAAATGCAGCCAGTATTCTTGGCATAATTTGTACAGTCGTTAGATAAGGCTAGCTAGTTTTAATGTAACATTTTCAATAAATAAAGCTAGAACTTAAACCAATGATCTATTAATAGAGTAACTCCCATCAACAATGTATTGCATAATCTAAAATGCCATACATAGATAATGCACTTTAGGTGGAATAGGAAATTGCGAGCATAAGAAGAGGAAGACTTTGTAAGCATTGCCAGCTCCGGCTTAAGTTACCGATTAATTGAAGCTTACTGTATTGATTTTGTATTATGAAAGCCGGAAAGCGAAGTTACACGCAGTCTCTTCATGTATTCAGACTATATTAATAACTATCATTTTGTAATAATTTCTGCTTTCATCAACTCTACCTATCACCGCTTACTGAGCACGGGTCTCTTCTCAGAATGAAAACGGATTTATGCCAAAGTACACAACGCTGGCCAATGCGGATTGGCAGACTACAGACACTTTTGATAATATTATGGAGAACTTTCAGACATGCTGGTTTCCTTACGATGTTTTCCTTCGCCGTTAAAGTAAGTGCTGTTCAATAGCTAACGCACATAACTCCAAGAAGTTAGAATAGCAAGCTTGGGATCGAACTCGGACTCCCGGATTAGGAGGCCGTCATTTTAACCACTAGTTTTTATAGGGGCTCATTATGTTGGTGCCTAAAATTGAATAATTTATATGACTTAGGGTAATTATTTTTGAGATTTTCGGGACGGTTTTATCTTTACAAGGCAGGGCTCTTTTTTTAAACCTGAATCCACGTGGATGAAGTCGCGGGGATCACCTAATATTATTATATTATATTCAGGTACCTACTAATGGATTAAGTATGAGGCAGTGGCGTAGCTACCTAGGGGCTAGACGGGGCAGTGCCCCGGGGCCCTAAAGCTCAGGGGGCCCTCGAATCCTTACCGGAAATTCTCGATCGAACTAAATTTTTGAAAATTTCTCCCATTTTCAAAATAAATATTATAATTCGAAAGTTACTAGGGAATTCCCCTAAATTCTTTCTGCGAATGTATTTGTATATTTAATATTTTTACTTGATAAAACCTAACCAGTTTAGGTAGCAGTGGGACCCCATTTTTGATTTGCCCCAGGGCCCTTGGTTACCTAGCTACGCCACTGGTATAAGGTATTAAATATAGGGATGTAATGTCGATTTTAAAATATGTATTGTTTTACCATCCATGCATACTTTAGGCGGTTATTGAATTTCGGCCAGCGATAATCCTTTTTTCCATCATACACGCGGCTTATTCCACCAAAATATTCCCGGTATCGAACTTTCATTATTTACTATTCAATATTGACGCTCCGCTCACATAGATACACGATACAAGGGGGAATGTAAATAATAACTCGTCAGTTTTCCAGTAAGTCAAAAAATATTTTCTGTTTACCGACTCTGGTTGCCTGATGTATTTATACAAATTTTATATATTTTTTTTACCTTTGATTTTAGTGCCTTTGATGTTAGAATCGAGCTTTTAATGAAATTTATGCGCTGTTTTTTATTAAGTTTTTGACGACATTCAATGACATCATACCATGCAAATATTGTTGTGTTCACATTGCATAGCGTATAAAAATCGTGCTCGGTGATAAGCAAGATAGAAGATTCAATACGTACAAGAAGATGATATATAGCGCTCTACTAAGGTGACCTAAGTATCGTAATTTTAAGTATTCGTCATCATCATCATGATCAACCCATCACCGGCTCACTAACGAGCGCGGGTCACCTCTCAGAGTGAGAGGGGTTTTTGGCCATAGTTTACCACGCTGGCCATGTGCGGATTGGTAGACTTCACACACCTTTGAGAACATTATGGAGAACTCTCGGCATGCAGGTTTCCTCACGATGTTTTCCTTCACCGTTAAAGCAAATGATATTTAATTAATTAAAACGCACATAACTCCGAAAAGTTAGAGGTGCGTGCCCGGGATTGAACCCCCGACCTCCGATTAGAAGGCGGACGTCCTCACCAATAGTCTATCACAGCTTGTTTCACAGCTTTTGCATTATGTAAGTGCATTAACATCCTTAAATGCATTAACGATCTGAGATTTATCTGTGTACTAGCGACCAGCCCCGGCTTCATCATCATCATCATCATGATTCATGATCAACCCATTGCTGGCTCACTACAGAGAACTCTCACTCTGAGAGTGAGAACTGTTTGGACATAGTCTACTACGCTGGCCATGTGTGGATTGGTGGACTTCACACACAATATTATGGAAAACTCTCAGGCATGCAGGTTTCCTCACGATGTTTTCCTTCACCGTTAAAGCAAGTGATATTTATAAATAATATCTATCCCGGCTGTACTCACGTGTCTAGTCGACGTTAGCCTGACTAGTTTCGAACCCATCCGGGGTCCTTTTTCAAGGAGTCATATTTAGTTACTTAAAACGCACATAACTCCGAAAAGTAAGAGGTGCGTGCCCGGGATCGAGCCCCCCCGACCTTCGATTAGAAGGCGGACGTCCTAACCACTAGACTATCACAGCTTATTGTAAGTATTCACTTAAGATAATGTAAGTATGTACCAGGTACCTACATCCTACCAGTTTTACATGATCGTACGTCACCGCCAGTGCCTATGTCTTTGCAAAATATAATAAATGCGAAAGCGTGTCTATCTATCTGTCTGTCCGTCTGTCTGTCTGCTAGCTTTTCACGGCCCATCCATTCAACCGATTTTAACGAAATTTGGTACAGAGATAGCTTGCATCCTGGATAGACGGGCTACTTTTTATCCTCCATCTCCTGACGATGCTCCTGTATTGGAGTGGACATTGAGTGTGTTCTAGAAGATTTGTTTGGTGTTGTGTGTTGGTGGTGTGCATTGCTTGCTTTTCCTGGTTCTTTAGTAGTAGTAGGGCGGGCAGTGCATATATCGTATGCTGCATGTTGTACCATACAGATTTGTATATACCTATACCTACTTCGTCTAAACTGGCGTAGGTATAGGTCATAGATCTATAAATACTCATATAGGTACAGCAAATTAAGATTTTAGTTCCTTGATTATGTCATTGCAAGTCTAAAAAGAGCCCAGTAACAAAATAAGCAATGTCTTGATACTTGCTGTATAATTGCTGTGTAATAATTGGTAATTTTTTAAAGAAGTTAAAATGTATAATAGAATAAAGTGCTGTAATATCCTGCAAATCTTCGTTATTTTAAATAGAAAAGCTCTAGACAAAAGTCATAAGCTACTAACGTTTTGCATTAGAAGTAAAGTCAGCAGGTTGCTAATGCTAATTCCATTCAAGTCCAAGTCATATAATATAGGGAAACAAACGCACAAAGATAACTTAACTGAATGTTTGCAATTTGCTGAGAAATGAAGGAACTTGCAAAGTCGGATGACTGCACATACAGTCTTATAACACAAAGTTACACGTTCATTTCGAACTACCCGTGAGCGTCTCGCTAGAGCCTCTAGAAATCTAGAATCTCTCACAAAACTAAACTTTAGTACTTACTTGTCTCTTCAAATAGGTCGTACTAAAACTATACTGTAAATGAACTGACCATAATATAATTTCTTAATAAAAATAAATTTTCATAATAAAATGACTCCTCACGCGCCATTTTAACTCTATGGGTCAACTGTCATGTTAAAAGTACGGTTCACCTTTGAAATAAGAACTAAATTCGTATTTTTGACATGGACACAAAGTTAAAATGGCGTGTCAGGAGTTAAATTTTACGCGTTATACAGGGTTACAGGAAAAGAAGACACGATTCCGTTAAGGGGTTATAGTACAGGACATTAGCTATCAAACGACCCCTAAAGAGCTTTAGTTTAGACAAAGTTGCTCGATAAATATTAATATTGACAGGCTGAATGTACTGTACTAATATTTTTACATGACATATACATGCAAGTGCATGCGGTTCTAAAAAACATCATTTTCATCACTGCTTTAGGGATGCCATAGGGATAATAATTTTACACCAGTTAACTTACTTGCAGTGGCGCTAATACATATGGCCATTTTTCCTGCGTTCAGTAAAGTTCTAGTGCTTTGGTCTAAAAGTGTGGTGTAAAATGTTCACTTTTGATTAAGTCTATAAATATAAAAATAAATAAATAGAGTAGTATTTTTCCCGATGCAGCGAACTGTAATCAAGTTACCACATTTGTGTGTGACTGGGTTAATGACTCGTTACGCGGACAAAGCGGCGTCCAACCGTTTTGTAATGGGCCAATTATACAAAATTAATTTCATTGCTGTCTTCGCCAAAAAAGTGTAACCAGTTTTCAAAACGACACGGCCGTTCTAAAACGGTTTATGGTCCCGCTTGGACACGGGTAATGGGCCAAATTTATTGGCTAAATGGCCCGTGTGAATGGGAATGGGAATTCGGGACCGAGCTGTCCGCTTGTCTAATTTTTGTGATTTGATGCGTCATCCGGTGACCTACATGTGACATTGCGATGATTTAGGGCCATTTCTGTTTCTTGTTTATGACTTTACCCGTATACGATTTATATAGTAGTTACAGTTACAAGTAGCGGATATGTGGTGAGGACATTACATTATCAGATAACCTAGTGTAGTGTTAGATGTACCTATTGTCATCTCAACCTGTAGCGCACTATACATGGAATGGAAGTGACAATACGTCCGCAAAGGTCACGTCAGCGCCGATCTCTGCTGACGATTATGTCTTCGATGCTATTTCACTATTTTAAAATGCTTCGTCTACCTCTTGCGTCTCTTACATGTAGTCTCGTGGTATATTACCTCAACAGAAAATCATCATTCATATTAACGACTGCGTGAATCACCCTTGCGATGTTTGGGACAGTTATGGCGGTATTTCTTTGAGTTATTATACTCCACTCGGGCTGTGATTTAATGTGTAATGTCTTCATATCGCTTTTTCATAAAACATTACTTTCTATCTTCATTTACCTACTTGATTTTTCCTTGTGACGACTGACTGACTCTACAGTATTTTTTATCTCTTACTTAATCAAATAGCAAAAAAAACTGCAAACATTATCCACAGTGAAAGATAAAAAGTATGAGTCTTTCAAGTGTGTGCAGACATAACAAGAACACCTTATTTACTGAAGGAAAACACACAAAATAGTTGAAGTAAGTATATCTACGCGACAATAATCCCATTTGCTTACTGTGAGCCTGCTGGCCAGAACTACAAAAAAAGTTGGAGATTTCTTTTGTATAACGTTCCAGATTTAAATCGTGGGGTTATATCACTTATATTATATTATACCTGTGATAACTTTTTCGTGGCGTGTGCAAGAGAGTCCGTTATGGAGATAGAAGTTGGATATTCGTCTTGTGACTTTAGGGACCTGTACTAAGTATTATATATTCTGTGCTTTGGGTTCCTTAAATATTGTGTAGGGTGAATCTTCTTTCGGTCTTATTAATAAAACGTCTTGCATTTTAGATTCAGACCTAATATGATATAATGTCTGCTATTTTTACTTATGTTACGTCTAAAATAAAAAAATTGCCCGTGACTTCGTCTGCCTTGAAATGTGTTTGTAAATGATAGTGAAAACCTAATTATAATCCACTTAAAATTAAAAAATTATAATGTGCGAATTACTAGATATTATAAATTAAATCGTTAAAGTACGAGCTAATCTCAGTAACTTCTCCACAGATTTTCATACGGTTTCCACTAAATAGAAAGAGGGATTAAATTATGTAAGAAAGTTATCCTACTAATATTATAAATGTGAAAGTGTGGATGTTTGGATGTTTGTTACTCAATCACACAAAAACGGCTTAACAGATTTGGATGAAATTTGGAATGGAGATAGATTATACCCTGATTTAACACACAGGCTTTTCATCCCGGAAAATTCGGAGTTCCCGCGGGATTTTGAAAAATGTAAGTCCACGCGGACGAAGTCGTGGGCATCAGCTAGTAGGCTATACATATTCTGCAAAAATAAGCAATCGATTGATGGTGATTGTGAATTAAGTCGGAAAAAATCGGCCCACATAAGAGCTTTCGAGGAGGAGTAAATATTTAAACCTATGCAAAATCAATGTATAGTGGAATAGTTCCTCTCCATAAGCGAAGCCGGGGCTGGTCGCTAGTACACAGATAAATCTCAGATCGTTAATGCATTTAAGGATGTTAATGCACTTACATAATGCAAAAGCTGTGAAACAAGCTGTGATAGACTATTGGTGAGGACGTCCGCCTTCTAATCGGAGGTCGGGGGTTCAATCCCGAGCATGCACCTCTAACTTTTCGGAGTTTAATTTAATTTATTAAATGTCACTTGCTTTAACGGTGAAAGAAAACATCGTGAAGAAACTTGCATGTCTGAGAGTTCTCCATAATGTTCTTAAAGGTGTGTGAAGTCTACCAATCCGCACATGGCCAGCGTGGTAGACTATGACCAAAAACCCTTCTCATTCTGAGCTCTGTAGGGATGGTTGATCATGATGATGAATGCAAAAGCTAGAGGAAGCCAAAGTGAAGATACAAAGGTAACACATCCATAGGCCGTACCTAGAGAAAGACAATGCGGATCATAAATCGCCCATTATCACAGAAACTGTCACGAGGACAATTTGATTCAATTACAGGGTTGGATTTATTGCGGTCACTGCTGGGAAGTACTTTCAAAATACATTCATATCATTTGCGATAAAAAATTAGGTAGAATTCCATTATCAATTATTATGAATGAAAAAGGTTTCCAAATGTGTGGCAAACATATTATTTAACCCACGTGTCTGTCATATGACCTGCCTCTAGGGGTTCATTAGATGCACATTAGATAGGATAGGTAGATAGATTTATTTTTTATTATTTATTTATTTTCTTTATTATTTAATTAGAACGGACATAATATAGCCCAATTAAACTAATTAAAGTACTAATTATTATAAACATAAAAAAAAATTAAAAATAAATTTGTTATGTCAAAATCAAAATAATCAAAACTACAAATTCTCACAAAAGTGCAGGATCTGACCTATGAGGTCCGCCCATTTGTCATTAAAAATGTCACAACGCGGGGACTCCTTCAGCAGCGCGTTGAGCGCAGCCAAAGTGCGCGGTATGGGTGACCTGGAGCGCGCTACCGTGCGACTAAACCGACTTACGAAAAATTTGGAGCGGTGGCGGAGATAGCTGTAATTTGTGGGTGCGTAAACAGAGCAGAGCTTGTTGTGCAACTCGGAGCAGTCAATCACACCCCTAAGTATCTTGCAAATTGTACCAATTTGGTCGCAGTCTCATCGGGTTTTAAGCGAGTGGAAACCCAAGTGCCCTTGGAGAAATTTTGTGGGGTACATAAATGGGTACATGGGTACATAGATAGGTTTGCCTTTTCACTGTGAGTTTTACCAGAGTGAACTGTTTTGCTAATCACTGCCATCAGTCACGTGGTACCTGCCATATACCATTACTAATATCTCTATGACAAATATCTGGAAATGTTACGTGTGTGATGAATGATTAGGTAAATGAACTGACTAAAACAGAACCTGCAGGAGTCCACTGGTATTGAATTAAGATGCAAATAAAATAAAGTAACCGCTTCATAGAACATCTTGTAGTTAGAAGTATGTAATTCATTTCTATTTTTTATAGACTAGATCTGGACTAGAGCGAGTAGAGGGAATAATTCAATTCATCAGCTAGTTTATAATATTTATAAACTAGCTAGCCTATGTCACTCTCCAGGTCTTTGTCTATACCCACGCAAAAAATCACGTCAATCCTTTGCACCGTAGCGACGTGATTGAAGGACAAACCAACAAACCGACAAACCAACAAACAAACACACTTTCACATTTATAATAAGGGTACTGATGCGAAAGTGTGTCTGTCTGTCTGCTAGCCTTTCACGGCCCATCCGTTCAACGTTCCGTTTTGACGAAATTTGGTACAGCGATAGCTTACATCCCGGGGAAGGACATAGTCTACTTTTTATTCCGGAAAATCAAAGAGTTCCCACTGGATTTTTCAAAACATAAATTCACGCGAACGAAGTCGCTGGCATCACCTAGTATCTTATGCTATTCACTTAGGAATATTATTTAATGTACTTTTCCAAGAGACTATTATAGTAATCCAAATGAATAGAAGAAAAAGACCTTCAATCTGCGTTATCTTAATTCACCTGTTTACTACATTGCTATTACAAATCTTCGGATCAAATAATGTAATCGCATTTCCACGTCTACCGTTCCCAGTTATAACATTAAACGTTACGTAACATTCTGGATGTTTTGTCTTAAAGGACAACTCGCAGATTTGGAAGTGTTCCAACCTATTGTCGTTGGCAAAGCAAAAACGTTTTCTATTACCATCAGAATCCACGGCAAAACAATTCAGGCACGTGCAATGATATGTTACGTAGATGTGATAAAATATGAAGCGGATACGTTAGGCGTGTTGTTTGTTTGGGTTCCGAAAGATCTTTAATAACAAACGGAGAAGAAAGCCCGATATTACTTATCACGGCGCTCTATCGCAAATTGACGAGTTAGGAACATGGAGCGACACAGAATAACTTTATGCTTTTACAGCACTCTGTCGTGTCTGTCTAGAAAACCTATAGGGTACTTCCCGTTGACCTAGAATCATGCGATTTGACAGATAGGTAGATCTTATAGCACAAGT
Organism: Maniola hyperantus; assembly: GCF_902806685.2. Lineage (NCBI taxonomy): Eukaryota > Metazoa > Arthropoda > Insecta > Lepidoptera > Nymphalidae > Maniola > Maniola hyperantus. The sequence goes on from NC_048553.1 coordinate 4,762,076, forward strand.
AAAGAAATAAATCCGAAAACCGTGAATTTGTGGTTACATCACAAAATTAAATTAAAATGTGTTCATGGACAAATAATTAGGATTTTTCAATTCTCAAAGTAAGCCAATTATACCCAGGTATCATATAAAAGGGGTTTACCTGTATATTCTAAAACAGATTTTCATTCATTTTTATGCATAATAGTTTTTGATTTATCGTGCAAAATGTCGAAAAAAATACCTGAGTACGGAACCCTCGGTCCGCGAGTCTGACTCGCACGTGGCCGGCTTTTTTCTTTTAACGCCACTTTTACCTTAAAGATTTTTCTCGTTTCACTAGGAAGGAAAAATGGAGGCGTTCTGTTAATGAAAGGACTTTTAATGTATTTCGGGACCCTCTCGAGTAGGGTCACGTCTTAATTAGGGCATCCGAGTCCGTAAATAAAAATGTCACGACTTGATTTACAAGCAACTCGACATATATATTACTTCGTCAAGTAATTAGCGTAAAGTGACTTATTTTAACGTTTTTGTTGTTTTTATTTGTTTACACAATGTGACATATTGAAGAGCACCTAGTAGTTTTACAAACAGATATGTGTATATGTATATGTACCTGCCTATAATTTATACCTATCTTTGAAATTTACAGAGTTTAAAATATTCTGGTAAATATGTTATTAGCATTCACATATTACAGTGTTTATGTTATTGCATTTCACCCATTAGAGAGGATGGAAAAACATACCCTACGCTGTAAAAAAGTTGGCCAAGTGCGAGTCGGACTCGCATAGGAAGGGTTCCATACCACCGTACAAGAAATAACACTTTTTTATTTAATTTTCATGGCAGGCATTTTTAATTTTTTATTATTTATTGTTATAGCGGTAATAGAAATATATAGTAGATATTTTGTAAAAATTTCAACTCTCTACCTATTACGGTTAACGAGATACAGCCCACTGTCAGACAAACAGACAGATGGACGGACGGACGGACAGCGGAGGCTAAGTTATAGGGCCCCGTTGGCACCCTTCGGGTACGGAACCCTAAAAAGCACAAGCAAATGCAAAGTAAGTATCAAGTAAAACCGTTACTTTAAAAGGGGTAATAAATTTAATGGCCCCAACGGGGATGAAATTATATGCAAAAATGGCGGGCCTTCGGGGTCAGAATCTGCAGCATTAAAACTTCTGCAGGAAAGTAATGCCTGCATGTTCACGTAAATATCCCTATACCGGAAAATTGCAAGGCAATTGCTTCTGCGCTCAGTAGTTTTTATCCTCATTAGAATGCATTGAGCTTGATTGATTTAGCTGGCGGCAGCGTTAACATTATTTTACATGAAATGAATGAAGCGTTGCTAAGGAAATGTTAGATTACCTATGTATGTATGTATATACTTTATTGCACCACAAAACACAAATGACAGTTACAAAAAGAAATCTTTTAAAGTAGGTACAAAAAGGCGGTCTTATCGCTAAGTAGCGATCTCTTCCAGGCAACCATTATGTATTTATTTTATCTAGTTTCCTACTTAGCCACGTTACCAGATAGTAAATAAATTAATAAGTTAATGTATGTACCTATAGTACGCGACAGCTCGAGATGGCAATCGTGGAGGGAATGCCCCGCATACCCGCACAGCCCCCGCACTAACCCAGTGTGGCAAGCCCGGGTGACGTGCGGTCGTGCGGGGCGTCCCCCCGTCTCATACCCCGATTGCCACCTCGACCATACACTCTAATAGATACATACTATAAAATATTATATACACTATGTTTAAGTTGAGTGAAAATAAATGCGACTATCAACGTCGACGGAATAAATTTTGGAAATCCTATTGGGAAAAGAATAGTGTGCAAAATTTACGAGCCAAGGGAGGGCAGTAAAGCCTCGTTATGGTGAGCTACGACCCAATCGAGGCAATATTACTGCAAAATGCTATGCCACAATGTGCGCGTGTAATAAAAAGGTGTCAACGTGCAAAGGAACGTTTTTACTTTCCTCTGCATGTTTGCTTTGACCATAACAGCTTACTAGCCTTCCTTACACACAACGCGCAACAGAAAGATTTTCACGGACGGAAACATAATATCATACTTAAGTAGCTGATGCCCGCGACTTCGTATGCGTGGATTTAGGTTTTTAAAAATCCCGTGGGAACTCTTTGATTTCCCAGGATAAAAATCAGCCTATGTCACTCTATAAGTCTTATCAAACTGACACGAAACAAACACTGAAAATATATGCCGTATGCGTCTGATGCCGGGAGTTTGGAACTGTCGTCATACATTTTCATAGTGTTTATATTGTTGCATCAGTTACAGCGTCAGTCGCGAATGCCACTTGATTCGGCCGCCACTCATAGAAGTCTACCTTTATTCAAGTTCATTACAAATCGTACACCCCTATGCGCGCGTTCAGTGTGACCTCCTTCCAAGTCGTAGCCGTTTATAGGCGAAATAATACCAACTTTATTAATCCGACTCTTAACCATTTAGTTGGGAATTGCTTGAATATTATAAGCATGGTGTTCAAGCTATGTGTGCAAGTTACTATACTGTTTTCAGGTACCAACAGGTCTACTTATAGGGTTTCTTAACGGTTGTTCGTATGCTAGAGAATGTAGTGAAAAGCATAGAAATGTCAAGTAGAGGCAGGAAATTGCAGTTGACCTTAACAAAAGCAAAATCCCAGGCTAAGGTAAAATAAGGTAAGCATTTTTTAAGCTAAGAACAAAACTTTCACTAAGATTCTATAGCAATTGAACTCTTAGCAAATTGCTTGGTATAAATTTAATTTATTTTCTGTTATTATTCATCTCGACCTACTCCTCTTTAATTCGTTTAACAATTTATCACGCAGCGGTCGCTGTCGTATCAATCAAGTTACATTAAAGTAAACAAATACGACAAAATGGAACTCTCGATAAAATACAAAAGATACTACAAAAGATAAAGGCTTTGGTCTTTCAATAGAAAATTAAAAAAAAAACTAGAAATAGATTGTTGTTTTAACGAGACTACGTTAGAAAATGTATAATCATTATAAAAAGAGACAAAAATTCATAATTTTAATGTGAATATTAGTTACTAGCCAGCGTATGCTCGTGACTTCATCCGCGTGGACTATACAAATTTCAAACCCCTATTTCACCCTCTTAGGGGAGTTTTCAAAAATCCTTTTGTAGCGGATGCCTACGTCATAATAGCTATCTGCACGCCAAATTGCAGCCCGATCCGTCCAGTAGTTTGAGCTGTGCGTTGATAGATCAGTCAGTCAGTCAGTCATCTTTTCCTTTTATATATTTAGATTAATTAGATTATGTAGCCCAATATATCTATTCAAAACTTCTAGTTAATGCTATTCCATCCGTGACGTAGTTTTTAGCGAAAACTAATTGATTTTCCTGAATATCCAGGTCTGAATGTCCAGGATTTACAGTCAACGATTGAAAATACCGAATTTCAAGATCAAGTAAACTATCAAAGCTAAGTGTGTGCCATAATTATTCAAGAATGGCTCAGCGGTTGAGCCGTGAACCATACAAACAGATAGACATATTATGTTCGCAAATTAATTGTATGTAGTAGATATAGATTTGCAATTTGAAGTTTTAACTTTTTATATAGACAGATACAAGTTAGCCCTTGACTGCAATCTTACCTGGTGGACTTTTGAACACATCTACAGATTGTCAGACTGCAGACAGCAAACTTGACCTCCTCACGTTTTTCTCCTTTTTCGACAATTCTAACCATCTGTCCTTATTGTAACGGATATAGAGCCACTACTAGGCGTTATTACGTCCTTGTAGCGCTTGTAGCGTTCCATCATAATGTCTTGCCGTAATTGATGTAGCCGGCACCTTTATAAGAACCATTTTTAAAGAAAATAATCTCGTAAAGCTTAGTACAGCTTAAACAGGAAGATTCACTGCGTAAATGATGTCATTTAATATGAATAAATAATAGTTTATATTGCTATTTTTCATGGCATGTTTCTGTATGCTTATAAAAGCAGATTAGTAAATTAATAAAACTGCAGTGAATCGGAACTTTTCACAGCCACCATCTTTTTGCTGAATTATTTTGGCTTAAACGTCGGCCAAAAGACGGCATTCATTATGCTAAATTAACCCATTTATTAAGCTAAAAACTGCAGCGCTGAACTCAAATTAATTGGGGTCAGATAATAATTAGCCAAATTTATAATACTAGCTGATGCCCGCGGCTTCGCCCGCGTGGGTTTAGGTTTTTTAAAAAATCCGTGGGAATTTTTGATTTTCCAGGACAAAAAGTAACAATATCCGTAGTAGCTCGCCGCCGTGATGCAAGATATCTCAGTAGGTACCAAATTTCGTAAAAACATTTAAACTTTAAGCATTCTTTTAAAATCCCATGATATCACCACGATTTAAGAATGCAATTCCTTACAGCATCAGGGCTGAGGAGTTAGGTATTCGAGTTCAAAAGTCTTTACTTAGTAGGTAACGCCAATATCATCGTCGTACTACGACATAATCGCGCTGAATGCACGGACTGCCGCGGCCGTCGCCATTTTTTTAATTTCGTGATATCTCCTAAGATATTACTCTAAATGAAATGATACACAGAACAATTTTGGTCTTAATTAAATACTTGAGATGACGAAACATTTTATTTTGATAAGGTTTAATACTATGATAGTAAAAACACCTTCGAAAGTAAAGCTGTTGAAGTGTTTTAGACCACATTTGAAAATCATAAAAATGGCTATTGTGAGCCTACTGTAAAAGATAGATATATCCTGTCGTGGACTTTTTTTTAGAACAGTTTTAGAGGAATATTTCCACTGAACACTGTTATCTTGTAACTTTAACTATTTACGCAGCGTACGCCACGGAAGCTCACAAATGAGACGACTTTTTTCAATTTATTTCAATTTTCGAAGGGATCTCTAATTTTTTTGAAGATAAAATATATGCCTATGTCACTCAGGAATAATATAGCTTTGTACTGGTGAAAGAATTTTCAAAATCGGTTCATCATTCATCTTGGTTTATTTGTTATTATCTTAAAAATACAAACTGTGAAAATTTTAACTCTCTACCTATTACAATTCATGAGATACCTGTCAGCGGGATGTAGGTCTGTACATCCCGCTGACAGTCCAAGTACCAACGGGACCCTACTATTATAAGTACAGCTTACTTATAATAATAGGGTCCCGTTGGTACCCTTCGGGTATGGAACCCTATAAAACATTTTCTTTAAAATAAAACGGCTCAAAGATGGCTGGCTCCCGGCGACCGCATTCATTATGCTAAATTGCCCTATTAAGCCATAAGCTGCATCGTTGAGTTCAGATACGAGATCGAGGTCAGGAAATTAGCAAAATGGTGCTAAAATTATATTTTAGTGTTAAAAAATATTGCTTGAGGATTTTCAATGTAAAATATATAAAAGGAAAAGCTGGCCGACTGATCTATCAGCGCAAAGCTCAAATAGTGGGTGTTATAAGCAATACACGTCCTGCCTTGGACTATTGGACGGATCGAGCAGAATTTTGGCATGCAGATAGCTATTATGAGGTAGGCATCCACTAAGAAAGGATTTTTGGAAATTCAACCCCTAAGGGTGGGGGGTTTGAAATTTGTGTAATCTACGCGGACGAAGTCTACAGGCTAGTTTTAAATAAAAGGCATGACATCATCATCATGGTCAACCGAAATTTTTGATACTACAATTAATTTGAAAACTAAAAAACACCACGGTTATCTTTTAAATATATAAAAGGAAAAGGTGACTGACTGACTGACTGACTGACTGATCTATCAACGTACAGCTCAAACGACTGGACGGATCGGGCTGAAATTTGGCATGCAGATAGCTATTATGACGTAGGCATCCGCTAAGAAAGGATTTTTGAAAATTCAACCCCTAAGGGGGTGAAATAGGGGTTTGAAATTTGTGTAGTCCACGCGGACAAAGTCGCGAGCATAAGCTAGTTTCATATAGTTTTTAGTTTTCACTTCTATCGATAGTCCCCACTGGTTGTCAATTTTTATTTGTATAATAAATTCGTGCATTGGTGAACCAATGTACCAATTGTTACAGTAAATTATTAAATGTAATTTGTAAAACCGCAGAGGTTTGACCATAATGACAAACTGCGGTTAAAAAAGAAACGTATGATTTATATTCTTCTACAAAAATAAATACCGAAATGTATGTTACGTACGCGCATAACTGCATCAAATTTTATAACTCTGTTTTTTGTTGTGTTCTTTATTCTCAGGACAAGGGTTGCATTAAATTTTTTTTTTTTTGGAAAATCCACGGGAAAAGAGTGTTCCCGAGGGACGCGGGTAAAGTCGCAGGCAATAGCTAGTTTTTCATAATATACCAAGCAACTGGAGTACATGTAATTATACCTTTTGAAAAGTTAAGTAATCAGTGTTATAATTTTTTTTATCAACAGCTCTATTTCTCTCATTATTTTATTCATTCCATATACGAACACGTAATGAATCGAGTAGGTACATACCTAGTATCAATTGATTATAATGTCTCTTCTACATAGGTATTATGTTTAAATTTTTTTTTCTTTTTTTTTTTTTTTAAAGAATATTAGCCATGTTAAATGACTAATATTCCCCTTTCCTCTCCAACTAAGCGTCAAGCTTGTGCTAGGAGTAGGTACGACAATAGTGCAACGGGCGGGATTTGAACCGTCGACCTTTCGGTTTTCAGTCCACTCCTTTACCAGTTGAGCTATTGAGGCTCTCGATATTGAAAGTAAAATAATACTAACTTAGGTATACATATTTTATATTGCAATAAAAGGGGCTTTTATTACATATTCATTTGGATTCGGTTCCAGAAAACTTCGTAATTGAAATCACGAGAATATTTTGATACAAAAGTCAAGTTATTTACATTACATCCGAGCATCTCAATATTGAATATTTATTTTAATAGTAGGTACAACATCAATATTCTTTATCAAGGTTCGGCAACAGGAAAAATGTCAATAACAGGCTTCCCAAAGCAAGTATTACACGTACATAATATTATCATTATTATACAATAGGTAATATATCTACGAGATTTTTCCCGTTTTCATGTTCAAGTGATCGCATATCACGAGACAAGCCTCAAGAGGCGGAAAACCGCCAGAGACGCAAGAGATGCATATAAATGTACATGATGTAAGATTCGGCAACATCGGCCATTTGAAGAAACGCTGAAGAAGAGAAGAGATGAGAAGTTTAGAGGCGAGATGAGGTCATTGGTACTTACGTTACTTACCTCTGGTGTAACTCTCATATTCAGTAGATATACCAAAACCTCTTGCGGAACTAGGATATGTTTAATACTGCGTATTGACCAGTAGTACATTTTGGTTGTAATGAAATAGCTCAGATTCGAGTAAAATGTAGCGAGTGCTGTGTAGTGAGTATTACAAAAGCGAATATTCCTCTGGTTAATACTTACACCATTGTAATTAAATGCTTAAAATTGAATTCCAAATTGTTACATCATGTAAATGTTCCTAGTCAATACGCACCGTGGGCTCCAGATTTGTGTAAAATGTAATTTATCATGAAAAGTAATGGTCCAAACGCACTTAAGCTGCGCCGCGCGACGCGACACGACGCGGCAGCGGCTTGCTCCATACAAACTTATTATAACTATATTTGCCACGCCGCGTAGCGCAGCGTCGCTCAAGTGCGCATTGCTCCGTACAAACTCATATAAACTATATTTGATGTGCCGCGACACGACGCTTCACGTCGCGCAGCGCAGCATCGGTAAGTGCGTTTGGACCTAAATGCGTATTCTGCGCGTCAGAGGCGTCTCTAGCCCTTTTGGTGCCCGTGTGCAACCAGTACCCTGGCGCCCTCTAGTCTAGTAGGAGCAGGGTCAAAATGGAATACTAACAGTTATATTTTCAAACGGAAATTCGGATGCAAATGGTGCAATTTTAAATGATGATGTTAAATGATGACGGCGTCGGCCATAAGACGAGCGCAGGGTCTTTGAGAGCGCCGGCATCGACGCATCATTGGAGGTGTCGCATTTGAGGGCACTCGGCGCCCCCATAGACCCGGCGCCCGTGTGCGCCGCACACCCTGCACCATAGGTAAAGACGCCTCTGCTGCGCGTGGACTGCACTATAGTACCTACAGCACAAAGTAACAATACAGTACCAGAGCGCTGCTAATTCGTCGGCTATCGGTTAAACTGAGTGGAACAGCTCGGGATGAAAAAATCGTGATACACAATCGTGTTGAGCTCGTGTGCCGTCCACACTATTCGCGTTATATTTCACGTTACACAATTACACGTTACACAAATCTGGACCTGATGACACGAATTAGATAAGCTTTAAGTCAGATAACATCCAGCGATTAACAAGCTATATTTTATTTGTCAAACTGCGGATAATCCAATGCACCTATTTAATCCACTATTCATGACACTATAAATTCATGAACGTTTTTATCTTAATACGAAGTTGTTGGATTGAGTCCAAGAAACGGCAGTATCCCGAGAGTGAACTAGTAAACCGCTGGATAAGAAGGGATTCAGGTTGATATAAGGCAGTTTGACAGGAAAAACGGGAAGCCAATTATGACTTTGTAAAGCTGCCAAACCGTACTTAAAGAATAGTGTTTTATCTTACAGTATCTTCACGTACTATGGAGTATTTTCTTCTTCCTTTGCACTCTAGTAGGGATTTTCATAGTCCACGGTCTTGTGCCGCAAGTTTTCAGCGGCTTTTTCCGACTTGTACGATATCGTCTGTCCACCTAGTGGGAGATCTACCTACTGCGCTTTCCAGTGCGACGTCATCATTCCAGCACTTTATAAGTGGTTTTTAATTAGTTGTCTAAATATATAAAAGGAAAAGGTGATTGACTGACTGACTGACTGATCTATCAATGCACAGCTCAAACTACTGGACGGATCGGGCTGAAATTTGGCATGCAGATAGCTATTATGACGTAGGCATCCGCTAAGAAAGGATTTTTGAAAATTCATCCCCTAAAGGGGTGAAATAGGGGTTTTAAATTTGTGTAGTCCACGCGAACGAAGTCGCGAGCATAAGCTAGTCCTATATAGGTATCATTACTAGCTACCACTCGCGGCTTCGCTCTTTTGAAAAATATGACGTTATTCCTTGTCTATATTATAAAGGGAACCTCTGTGCAAAAAATCAGCTACCTAGGTCCAAAAGCTTGAGCTGGGCGGTTGATTTGCCATTTAGTTTACTATAAAAAAAGATAAACGAGTTATCTATCCATCCCTACAGCTTAGCAATTCAATTAATTCATTCCACTAACCAAGTCACTTTATTTTTACGAGCATTTTTATCCTAAACGACGCCGCTGGATTGATTCCAAGAAACTGGAATATCAAATACCACAGCGTCTCCCACAGTGAAATGGTAACAAAAGCTTCCGCCCGTTATGGTAGTTTTGACGTAAAAACCTTGAAGTTGCTCCATAGAGTACGCTCGAAGGTTATTGCTCGGTTACATTTCAATGAAAGGTGGTTTTGTGAGCCGTCCAATTAATTACAAAATTTATATGAAGCAGCCCAGAAAACTCTAACATATATTTTTTTCTTGTAAAAAGATTGGTTTTTAGGGATCTGTACCTCAAAAGAAAAAAAAGGCACCCTTCTAGGATCACTTCGCTGTCAGCTTGTCCGTCTGTCTGTCGTGTCTGTCAAGGAAACCTATAGGGTAATTCCCGTTGACATAGAATCATGAAATTTGGCACAAATAAAGGAGTAAATCTGAAAACCATGGATTTGTGGTTACATCACACAAAAGGTAGGTATTTTCAATTTTCAAAGTAAGTTGACTATACCAAGTGGGATATCATATGAAAGGGATTTACTAAGACATTTATTAATTTACTAGCTGATGCCCGCGACTTCGTCCGCGTGGAATTAGGTTTTTCAAAAATCCCGTGGGAACTCTTTGATTTTCCGGGATAAAAAGTAGCCTATATCACTCTCGTGGTCTTTATCCATACTCATGCAAAAAATCACGTGAATCCGTTGCACCAACAAACCAACAAATCAACAAACCAACAAACAAACACACTTTCGTATTCATAATAAGGGTACTGATTACTGACCACTAGGTGGACAGATGAGATCGAGCGAGTCGCAGGAAGCCGTTGGATTCAGGCCGCGCAAATTCATGGCGTGTGGCAGTCTCTACAAAAGACCTATGTCCAGTAGTGTTGGTTGATAATGACGATGATGATGATGAAGGTAAATACACAGAAAACCAGAATTCTATGTAGCTGTAGATACTACACATCTTTGGTAGGATCGTTCTGGGTGCGTTGATGTGGCATTTAAATGTAAATATCGGTTCCCGTCATAAAAGCCGGTTGGTTAGTATGGAAATAGGCTTTTAGTACGAGCACAGGCATGGCTGTATTACAATGTCGGATGCCTGGGGTTATCTGCGAAATTGTTTTTGTTTGCTCTTTTTAATTAGGTTTAAGATTAGAGTTGGACAGTTTCGAAAGGAACAATTTTATTGTTGTGTTTCTAGTGAATTTATACGATGCGTTTATCTTACTTACTATTAAGAGTGACTTCGGTCATACTGAGGCGAAAACCGCATGAATGTGGAAGCGATTTGCTCAACGACGTTATATGGATGGGTTCACATTGGTGTCGATTGTCACATCCATACATCCTTGATTTGTTTCTCGCATCAAAGTTTATCAAAAACCGGGCAAGTGTAGGGTTCCGGCCAAGTGTAACGCAGTGTAAGGTTCCGTAGTCATAATCTTCGAAAAACAGATGTAGCTCTTTAACCTGTGAACCCTACTTAGCCATGATAGTTTTCCTTTAAAATTGATTATATATACTGCTGCTGTGAATTTTTTCACGTTCCTATATACTACCATTTGGCTGATGGGGGGGGGGGGGGGGCGGACGGACACTTGACTCTAATAAAAAGTAACACTTTAAAACATCATATTTTACAAACAGATCTAGTAATCAAAAATCGATGTTCACAGACCCACAGTATTTTTAAAAGACCTATTCAACGATACCCCACACTATGGGGTAGACGAGAAAAAAAAGTTCGTCGCCACTTTACATGAGGGGAGCTACGCTAAAAAAAAATATTTATCAAAATTTTATTTCACCACTTTGTCGGCGTGATTAATATTTATACCCATGCCAAATTTCAGATTTCTAGCACTAAGGATTGACGGACGGACAGACATGGCGAAACTGTAAGGGTTCCTTGTTTATTACGGAACCCTAAAAATTTGCTTCACGATATGGTGATAATTTTATTCTTAATAGTGTTTGGAAGACGTATTAGCCTGTTTATCTGTCATTGAGTAGCAAAACTATTACCAAGATAAAATAAGTCTATATTTTTACCTATTTCCTTCAAAGGTAAATAAGTAAGCTTGTCGGGTAACGGGTTCGCTCTCGAAATTCCTCAGACCCGTTAAAGTAGAAAAACTTAATTTTGTTCTAAAGAAATAACTGTGTAGATACCTATTGAGAAAAGAAAATCTTCGAAGGTTACTTTCTATGTGCTATACCAAAGATGTGTGTTCCAAAATAAACTCTATTCATTTGTAATAAAGACTCAATATTTGTGTTTTCAGTTATGTACCCAAAAAGTAAGCGGATATTAAACGCGTGTTTGCGAAGCGTGTTTAGGACGTGATATCTTGGCAGTAATCTTTATAATATTGTGACATCCCTAGTTGTCCTGCGTAGGACGTTATATCCGACAGGCAACTAGCAATAAAAATGACTGACTGACTGACTGATCTATCAACACACAGTTCAAACTACTGGACGGATCGGGCTGAAATTTGGCATGCAGTACCCGTAGTACAAGATTTTACGTCTCACCAAACCAAACCAAATTCGAGAGTCGAAATACTTTCGCGTTACAGTACAGTACAGTATTTACGGTACAGATAGCTATTATGACGTAGGCATCCGCTAAGAAAGGATTTTTGAAAATTCGATCCCTTAGGGGGTAAAATAGGGGTTTGAAATTTGTGTAGTACACGCGGACAAAGTCGCGAGCATAAGCTAGTCTTATATAAGTACTTAAGGCGTGTACACTGTACGTATAATATTATACTATGCCGTAAGTTCTTCTTTTGTCAGAAGTTACAATAGGTACAGATAAAGTGATAACTGATAAAACATAAACGCTTGTGATACGATAAGCCCACCTCACGATTACGTGTAAAATCCAACAGTTTGGCACAAAGACTTATTTTGCTTTTATCTTTTACTAGCTGATGCCCGCGACTTCGTTCGCGTGGAATTAGGTTTTTCAAAAATCCCGTGAGAACTCTTTCATTTTCCGGGACAAAAAGTAGCCTATGTCACTCTCCAGGTCTTTACCCATGCAAAAAATCACGTGAATCCGTTGCACCGTTGCGACGTGATTGAAGGACGAACCAACAAACCAACAAATCAACAAACAAACACACTTTCGCATTTATAATAAGGGTACTGCTTAGGGTTCCGTACCTCAAAAGGAAAAAGAAACCCTTATAGGATCACTTCTTTTTCTATCTGTCTGTCTGTCAAGAAACCTACAGGGCACTTCCCGTTGACCTTGAAATCATGAAACTTGGCAGATAGGTAGGTCTTTTAACACACGTAAGGGGAAAAAATCTGAAAACTGTGAATTTGTGGTTACATCACAAAAATAAATAAATATGTTCATAAAAAATAATTGGTATTTTTATTAATTTTTATGCATAATAGTTTTTGATTTATCGGGCAAAATGTCAAAAAAATACACTCTGTGCACTAGTCTAACTCACACTTTGCCGGTTTTTTTATATTATTTACGGAGAGCTTTTTGCTGTGATTTTAAATAATTTACTCAATCTGAAGGTTGATACAAAAATGAGAAAATGGCTGACTGGCCTATTAACGTACAAGCAAAAACTGTTGATTCTATCTAGAAACTTGAGATTTTAACTACCATTAAGAAAAGATTTTTCAACCATCCGGTTGAAAAATCTTTTTCATATAAAACCAAATTGACCAGGATCAAGTTGCATTTAAAAAGAGGAAAAATATGTAGTCTGGATAGTAACATAATTTGTCGTAGGTACATAGATATTTGATGTCATTTATATAAGTACGAAAAAATATAGAGAAAATGCTAGCAGTCAATTTCTAAAAACAGAAAGTATCTACAATGTTTTGAAATGAACTGGAGATATGGAAATTGCAGATAAGTATATCAATAAATAGTATATTGGCAAAACTAAAGCAGTAGATAAAAAGAGACGCGAAAATAATATGTAATAACGTTTTTCCAATAGGTACCTACACAACATAGAGACACAGGTAAAACTCCCTCTTTTGTTAGTACAATACATCCAAATACAATAAAATACACAATACACACACAATACATACACAATACACTCACAAGGTCGTGACACACCGATACGATAAGCTCACCTCGCGGCCATGTCGTACCAAATCCCGTACAACACAAAGCCTTTTATATTTGCGATGTTTTAATTCACGTCAATTTTTTTTCTTTGAAACCCTTTTCCATTGTGATTTTGGTATGCTTTTCCAGACAATTATTCTTTCGTCAGAGCGTAACGTAGAGTGAATTTTACAACTCAGACTGGAAGATGCCATCATATAGCTATGAATTTCATCATCATCATCAACCGATAGACGTCCACATAGACCTCTTGTAGGCATTTCCACACGACACGGTCTTGCGCCGCCTGACTCTGGCTCTCTACGACTCGTCTGATACCGTACGTTCACCTAGTGAAGGGTACAGAACCTTGGGACCCCATCCTCTATCGGTTTTTCATATATGCCCTGCCCATTGCCACTTAGTGTCGCAACCCGTTGAGCTATGTCGGTTACTCTAGTTCTCCTATGGATATCCTCGTTTCTGATTTGATCGCGTAGGTAAACTCCAAGCGTAAGTAGCTCTCTCCATCGCCCGCTGAGTGACTCTAAGCTTTTTATGAGGGCCATAGTTAGCGACCATATTGTCTTGGATCCATATGTCATCACTGGCAACATGCACTGTTCGAATACAGTATGAATTTAATATTAAGCAAATAAAAGAAGAATGTTGAGAGAATTTTCCCTAGTACAAAGTTTTTCTAGAACGTGTCTACACATTGAGTTTGATTGGATAATATTCAAATGAGTATTAAACTATGTTTGTATGAAGCGCGCTACGAATAAACTCTTCTTAATTACTATTCGTATTGAAACAGAAAAAATAATTACACCTAGTAGGTAATCTTTGCTAATCGCTCTATGTACGCAGCAAATAGCAATTTAATTTCTCAATTTCAAATTCTTAATTAAAATATTTTTATTTCATCAAAAACCGTAATTAAAATTCAAGTAACGTTGACAATAAACGCTTTCTGAACGTAGTGTTTATAATTTAAATATAAATTATTCATTTCAAATTTCATTCAAATGACTCGAACATTTTACTTCAAACTTCGGAGCTTTGTCGACGACAGGGTATTTATCTTGACGTCCAAGTACGAACAGCTATCCATCAATTCGGTGGGAAACGTTCAGAAATACAACTTAAGTGAGGTGAGATAAAAGTGGGATATTTTTATAAAAAAAACTGCTTCGATCTCGCTTGTAATTTGTCACTCAAGGCCGTGACAGGGCTGGCGAAACTTCGCAAGGGGATTACAGGGAAACCTTATGAATAATTAAGCGGGCACACTTTTTATATTCGACGGTCGCTTTGCGTAGGTCATTTTAATCTCAGGTCACAAAAAACGGACCCTTACAAAAGTGCTTATGTTAAGTGTAAAATACAGCTTAAATCACTATCCATATTAAAAATGCGAAAGTGTACCTATTTTTTTGCTGGTTTGTCTTTCTGGGGATAAAACGTAGCCTTTATTCGTCTCCGGGATGCAAGCTATCTTTATACTAAATAGATGATGCCCAGAAAGGCTTGGATTTAGCTTCTTTAAATATCTCGTGGGCACTATGTTTTTTCGAGAAAAATTTAGCCTATGTCTATACTCAAATGCTAGCTATGTTTGTACCAAATTTCGTCTAGGTAAATAGGTATAACGGATGGGCCTTGGAAAGGTAGCAGACAGAAAGACACACTTTAGCATTTATAATATTAAATTACATAAATATGGATTCTATCGTGTAGGTGAGTTAAAAAACTAAATTAAGTATTTGTTTATTACCGTACCGTTTACCTCTGTTGTTGACCCATTAAAACAAATCGCTTTTTGGTATTGGAAACAAAACAAACCAATCACAATTTACAATATTTAGCAGATCAAGGAAATAAAAGTTTGATTGTGTGTCAAAACATTGTGAATAAATTACACGGAGCGTGGCGCGCGTGGGCCTGAATTTTAATGCCTATTGAGCCATGATTTTACTGAAAAAATAATGGATTTGAGATGTACCTACAGAACCTTTGTTTAAGTTAAATGTATTTATTCCTGTATTGTATTCTTCATATTATTGTAACATTTTGTCTTTAAACAACTGCAAAATTTTTACCAGTTGCTCTCAATACAATATATACTTTTTAAATCTTATAAAGTACTAAATTATGGTAAGTTAAACATTAATTTGATTCAAATTCAAATCCATAGGTACTTTATAAATGCGAAAGTGCGTCTGTCTGTCTGTCTGCCTGTCTGTCTATTTGTCTGTCTGGTATCTTTTAATGGCCCAACAGTTTAACTTATTTTGATGTTTGGTACAGAGTTAGCTTGCACTTTGTGGAAGGACATAGTAGTCTGTCTTTCCACAATCCCAGAAAATCAGAGATCCCACGGGACTTTTTAAAAACCTAAATCCACGTGGACGAAGTCGCGAAGAAGTTATAAAAAAAATAGCTAAAGTCCGTGACTTTGGTGTGTGTGGATTTGGCTTTAAAAAACTCACAAGTTGATTGCTTTTCTAGGATTAAAAGTATTCTATTTCCGTCCTCAGGATGTAAGCTATTTGACTCATTTTTCATCATGATCGGTGGTTAAGTACAGTGGTTAAGCCGTGAGAAAGTAGCGGAAGGTACATTCGTAAAATAATAAAATTATGAAGTATGGCATTTGTGCTAAAAATATCACGTCATACCTAACTATAACCTGATTGGTGTATTGAACACGTCTCCGCTCCACTTCGCTTCAATCGAAACGCGCCCTGAGACTTCCATCAAGTTTTATTAACCCGTCTCCGTAAATTTGAAAGGGAGCAAATTAATCCTGTTTATGAAGTCAGTCTCAATACGGGCTATATCTCATTTCCGAGTATTACTTTACGTTCGAACCCCATACGCCGCTAGCGATTTCCGATCTCATCTGTACAGACAACAAAAAATACTTAAACCGTTTTATCTTGAGTATCTATCTACCTACATGTTGTTCTTAACTCAAACTCTTAGTGGAAAGAAAATAAATGCCTAGCTATCTACTTTTAGACAAGTAAAGTAACGTAAAACCTAGTTTATATGATTACTGGATGAGGTCTGGGCTTCTTAAGACCGCGTGGATTAGGTTAATTTTTCTTAATCTCATGGGAACTCTAATGGTTTTCCGAGATAAAAAATACCTGACCTAAATTTCGTTGAAGTTAATTAAACGGATGGGCCGTAAAAAATAACTGATAGCGAGATACACTTTCACATCTAAATATATGTAATGAAATGACATTTCATAAAATTGAGTTTGCCGCGCTTCGCGCGTGTATCAACTTGTCTGTGGTGGAGTGAGTGACGCATTGTGTGCAATGGCGTAATTACGTTGTTTTGATTTGCAAAAAGATAATTTAACGGATAAAGTTGAGGAGGCGATATTAGTGAACTTTAAATGTCGTTTCTTTGTTTTTCAGGTGAGAACTCATAGTTTGTTGTACCTATGTACCTACCTAATATTGTAAAAGTAAACGGGTGTTAAAATAAAACTTTGTTTTTCAGAGAAACCATTTATGTTTAATTGCAAAAATCCTCAACAATATAATCTTATAAAACGACATTTAAAGTTCACTAATATCGCCTCCTCAACTTTATCCGTTAAATTATCTTTTTACAAATCAAAACAACGAAAAGGTGACTGACGGACTGAGCACGACCACAAATGCACGGTTTTCGGATTTATTCCCTTAGCTGCCCATGATTCTAGGTCAACAGGAAGTACCCTATAGGTTTATAGACAGACGAACGGACAGACAACGAAGTGATGCTATAAGGGTTCCTTTTTTCCTTTTGAGGTACGGGACCCTAAAAATTATATGAAAGTTGAAACCAAATATGAAGTTTAAAAAATATGCTGTCTGTACATCTCATTCCGCATCAAAGAGTGTGACGTGACAGCCACAGACTATTTATCCCTCATATTTTATCCAATAGATTTCGATACAGCTAGATTAATGGAATGTGAATATATTCTGCGTATCTTTGAGGACATACAAGGAAATATTTGTACTTATTTGTTTTAAATTTACATGGAATGGAAAAAATGTAACGTGCGCGTAGTCTAGGACGTAGCAACGCAGATATTGACATCGTAGGCCGTAGAGCTATGCCAACGATTATTTTTTTGTTTTTGACTTTATTATTACTAGCTGATCCGGCCGACTTAGCTCGGGTAGAATTTGATATATTATACATAATATTAGTTATATAGCACATTTGACATCATTTTATTTCTGGACGAAGTAGGTACAGTAGGTAGTTTCAAAGATTATTGATTATAACCAAACAAACATATTAATCTTTCTTCTTTATGATAGTACTATATAGATTAGGAAACAATATGCGGCGAAATTGCTTATTAATAAAACATTAAAGGATGTTACGCAAAAAGTAAGCTACTTAAGCTTTAGGCATAAACGTAATGTTTTACCGGTTTTCCTATTAGTCAGACTCTATCCTTTTTCCAATAGCATTTGATTCACTAAAGCGGACAACATTTTTACCGTAAGCTTGTAAATATAGACAATTTCCTCATAAGCGGCTTATACGCAGAACACATTATATTAGTATTATTTAATGTTATTTTTATCACAGTGGATTACTAATATATTGATGAAGACTAGGAATAACTGGGGCTTGGTATTGTACTATTGAAGTATAGTCCGTGACAGGTCGAGATGGCAGTCGGGGTATGAGGCGGCAGGACGCCAGGCATACCCGCTCGTTACCCGCGCTCGCCCCCACCGGGTTAGCGCGGCACGCGGGGGCTGTGCCAATGTGCGGGGTGTTCCCTCCTGATTGTCATTTCAACCCGTTGCGTACTATATTTGAATAGGCTACTTGACACTTTTTTTAAGTTGGTCTTAAATGGTTAATATTTTTCCTATTATATCAAAAAAATTAACACTATATTTTTTTGCGCCCTAAAAACCGTAAAACTTTAATTTAAAAATATATTTTTCTTAGCCACGTGAAAACACTGTCGGCCATGTTTGGCCGATAGATTATCTGTGCTCTGACGTCATGCATTTGTAAACAACAGCATAACCTCCCAAAGTTTAATAAACATGACTTCTATACTAGTTTACATGAAAAATATAGTAATTATCGTTATTGTATCATCCGAGAATGTAAAAAACGCATCGATAAAGACCACAGGAAAGTTGTGGATTAGAGTGCCCAGTGAAATAAATATACGTAACACGCAAAGACTTGCTTAAAGGGATCCTATCCTATATGACTAACGACTTCAACCCAAATTTATTTTTGCAAAGACCACTTTGTTGTAAGTCTTACTTAATAACTTATTCAATTTATAAAGAGAAAACGATATTTTTTTACGTTTACTATGAGTTTTTAGAAATATATAAAAACTAGCTTATGCTCGTGACTTCGCCCGCGTGGACTTCATAAATTTCAAACCTCCATTCAACCCACTCAGGGGTGGAATTTCAAAAAATCCTTTCCTAGTGGATACCTTCTCTTTACCTACAAAGAACACACGCACAAAATTTCATGTATCTAGAACCAGCTGTTTAGATGTTTAGGCTGTGCGTTGATATATAAGTTAGTCAGGACTCTAAATTTTATATATATGGATACTACGTTAGTCCCCGCGTGACATAGGGATGACATTTCTTTGTTTACATATTAATGACGTCACATAATGGCTGACAGCGTTTTCTGCGTTTCAAATAAAAATAAAAACTGTATTTTTTTAAATTGGATTTATATATCCATCCTGCATTTTTAATAATTGTTATTGATATATTTCGTTGTCTTAAGCAAAATACTATAATAAATAATCATTTATTGGACGGAATTAGATATGAGTGAAGTAGCCTATTTTAAAAACGAGAAATCATTCATGGTTTGTATTTTTTAGCCTGTTTCGCACATCTGGTCTTAGTTTGTGTGTGGTGTGTAAGTTAACCTTAATAATGAATCTAGTTCCACTGTACACAATCTCTAAACTAATATGACAGGTCTATGAATTGCTATTCCTTTCATAATGCATCCTGCGGAAAAGGATAGCGCTAGATTTTGATCTGTTAATTTAGTTTAGAGATCGTGTAGGTACGTGTGTAGAACAGAATTAGACTCAGTCTTCCCATTGCGTCTTCTGATGGAAGCTCTTTACTCATTCCGGGCAACGGTTTTGCGTACTTATCCGCAAATTTCCAGCGTCCAGAGGCTTGTAAATTGCTTACTTACATATTCTCGATGCATTCAATTTAGTAGACTCATTAATTATACATAAGTTATAAGCTTCTGAGACGAGACGACCTAAATAGGCTTGCCGTTTAGGAGAAAAGGCACATTTCACGCCTTGAACTTTGGTATTTTATTTTTAGTGTTTAATGCGTGATGAGGTAAAACTACCGAACACAGTTAAGTTCGTTGTCCAGGCCGGCCCTTCCGCGAACAGGGCCTTTCTTCGACGAGCATAAATCGAATTTTTGTGACTATGCCGAAACTGTTTCCCACACACATTATATAGTGTAATATACCAAATATTTTTATTAACTATTCATATTAAAATACTTGCCATTGACTGTCTGGCTGGCTGAATGACTGATCTATCGACACACAGCCTACACCTAGGGTTTAGAAACTTGAAATTTTGTCAGTAAGTTTCTTTTATGACGTTAAGAACTTGACATTAAGAAAAATTGGAAATTGTACTCCTAAGGGGGTTAAATAGGGTTTGCAAGTCTGCTTGAAAGTCCGTTGTTTTTCAAGCTGTGTCCCATAAAAATTAATATTTAGGCTTTCGGTTAAAAATAAAAAATACGCGTCTCAAGATTTTTAAAATTACACTCCCAAGAAGGTCAAATAGGGGGTACAAAGTTTGTATAAAATTGTTCAAGTTATAGCTGTTAAATTAGTTTTGGATTTTTTGATCGTGTCCAGGAAGTTCAGGATTTTCGGAAGTTATACACCTTCAATGATTTTCAAAAATTCCACTCTGGGGAAACTCGATTCAGCTAGTATTCTTTATTGTTTTACGTTTTATTTTATTTATATTTATGTAACGTACAAAGTGGAAAGCGATTTTCAGTAGAGTTTTAGTAAACGATGTATCGTGAAATTAGTACTTGTTAAGTCGACTTTAACCTCTTACTTAACCTTTTCCCCGAGAATATTCCAAATAATATTACCGGTACCGTACAGCTTAATGCAGAGAAAATGTGGTTTCATAATAACTAGGAGTTTGGAACTGGAGCACCGGGCAACTTGGAGCCTGCTTTAAATTATAACTGTGCTGGGTAGTAATTGGTGTAATCACACGTTCGGCTTGTGTCTGACAGGTTTTGGAATTTTGAGTGCGGTACGGTCTATGGTAGTGATAAAATAAATTAATATCATGATATTAATTAAATACGAGATGATTATCCACGCAACTTTATCCACGTAGGTTTTTAAAAATCCCGTGGAAACTCTTCTTCTCTCTAACAGACAGACATACACTTTGGCGTTTATAAATTAGTATATGTATACAAAAAAGAATATATTGTTTTATCATAATTATTAACAAGAATATAATAGGTGGTAGGTAATTTTTTTGTGTGTAGTTAGAAAATAATATTCATTGAGAATAGACCTTTAAAATACAAAATATTAAACTACTTATAAGAACATTTTTATGCAACTTCCTTTCTATCTGTTACTTATCAAACCAACAGTGGTGTATTTTAATCCTTAATCCTGAAAAACAATTGTTCCTGCGGAATAAAGTATAAGTCTTTGGCTATGTTACTCCATAAATTCGTACTAAATCTTGTCTAGCATAAATTGACTAAGCCTTTGTATGACAATATTGAGTAGGTAAGTAGGTATATTTTCACCTACAGGTGTTTGATATATTTCGATTAAATTGAATAGTAAGTTGGGTTACTTTATAAAAGCCCCTAAATAAATAGAACAATAGGTATCATCATCATCATCATCAGCCTGTGGACGTCCACTGTTGGACATAGGCCTTCCCTAAAGAGCGCCACCGCAGCCGGTCCTCAGCCTTCCTCATCCAGCCACTTCCCGCCAGCCTCTTTATATCGTCGGTCCATCGTGCTGGAGGGCGTCCCACACTACGCTTGCTTAAACGCGGTCTCCACTCAAGTACTTTCCGGCTCCAACGGCCATCGCCTCTACGACAGGCATGACCTGTCCACTGCCACTTCAGCTTGCTAATAGTTTGGGCTATGTCAGTGACCTTGGTTCTCCTGCGGATCTCCTCATTTCGGATCTTGTCCCTCAAGGAAACTCCTAACATAGCCCTCTCCATAGCTCGCTGGTAACAATAGGTATACTTACTAAAAATATTTGTGTTTGTAATTTATTAATGCTTTATTTTAAACATGGTACAAAATCTACTTATGTAGGTAGGTACATATAAAAAGGCCTGTGCTGACTGACCCATCACTGTTATTAAATACCAACGCAAACCATTAGGATAAGAAACTTTAAATTTTAATAGTAGGTTTCTTTTATTACGTAGACACCCACTGAAAAAGTATTTTTGAAAATTCCAGCCATAAGTAGGTCAAATAAGGGATAAATGTTTATATGAAAGTCCGCCATTTTTCAAGTTATTTCTATGAAAATTGGTATTTGGGCTTTTGATTATACATTCATATTATAAAGAAATTCGCATTTCAAGATTTATAGAAAATTCACTTCCAATGGTGTTAAATAAGGAGTGAAAGTTTATATAAAAGTTCGGTCATTTTACAATATATATTATTTCTATAAAAATTGGTATTTGGGCTTTCGGACAGAAACGAAGAAGTACCTATGTGTTTTCGAATTACCTACCACACCTACGTGTGTTGGAATTTTCTGAAATTCCACTCAAGTGAAACTGGATGCTAAAATAGGAATAAATAGTAGCTATAAACCTTTACAGACGAAGTTGAGTCAACTTCAGTGCGGTGTCATGATAAGTGGGAATTTGAAACTGGGGCTTGAAGTTAACCAGGTCGGCATTAAATTATTCCATGAAAGCTGCACAGGGTGTCGGTAATTGCTGTAATCGAATGTAAGGCTTGTGTCTGACAGTTGCTGAAATTTGAGTACGGTACGGCTATCGGTAATTATGAAATTACAATGGAACACAAAGGTGCCCTAATGATTAATACCTAAATTGAAAGATATTATGATTTCAATATTAATAATATTCCATCATCGAAATCATATCCTAAAATGTAATTTTCAAATTAAAATACGGTCAGTGGATCATGAGCCATTTTAAATTAGAATTAATATTATTGTGAATATTTAAGTTTATTTTGATATTTACGCGGTACAGTACCTACAGTAGTCGGCAGGAAATATTGTACATCGAACTTTAGACAGATGTTTCAGCTTCGTAGAGCGTTGTCTGGGTCACTCATACCTACGTGACGTTTTGTCGGTCTCAACGACAGAAACAACACTCTACGAAACCACCTCACCTCATCTCCTCACCTTCACCTCATCTTGATTGAATAGAGTTGAACAATAATTACGTGTAAAAATTCACTCATTCATAAAATTATTATATCCGTTATGCTAATAAGATCTTGTTAATAATATTGTAATTGCTTGTTTAATCGGATTTCCTTCCCGCTTTAATGTTCCCGTGTCCAGTGAAAATTATTAACTCAAAGCGAGCAAATTTACATTCGCGAAATGCAAATTATTTGTTGCAAAGTTATAAGCGAACGTATTCGAATACGAATGAATTCAAAGTAGGTATCCGTGTAGGTATACTTAATACAACATTGAAGTAAGTACTTATAATCATATTTTGTTCCTAAAATATGAGTGGGTAGGTACTGGGTGCCTACGTGTTCAAAAGTTTGGTTTAATGTGTCGATGGTGTTAAAAAGATTTTCGTTACAATCTGTAGATGCTGTGGTTTTGAATAGAATTAAATAGAATACTTATATTTTTATTCAAGTTTTGAATCGTCAAAATAATTTACCACTGGCAGAGTGAACTAGAGTGAGGGAACTCTCGGTTTGATCCTGAATCGACGATAATAAAATAAATAAATAAAAAAATAAAATCATTTTATATCAGGTCAGGGACCCATATAAAAACATAATGACAAATATTAGGCTATTTTGACGTAAACTCATAAAAAAAAATTGACTACATTAGGGCTACCTGTGTCAAATGTACTAACATATTATTGTGACTACTGCCAGTGACATCGACCACTCGATGTTTTGTTACAAGTTCACTGTGCCACTGGTTCGGAATGCCTTTGTCGGTTGAATATCGAATTGAATAAAACTGTCGTGGTATGTGGCCGAATATTTTACTTATAAATTACTTTACAGTTATTAAACCAGCATGTCTGAACACAAGCAGTGCCTAATATGTCGAGGTTTTTACAATGCTTTGTCGATGAATATAAGCCACAAGGAAGTTATGTCGCACTCATTCTTCTTGGGCTGTTAAGCCTCTTCCGGCCTTTACGGTATCATCTCGTAGTGTACGATCGTCTTTAATTGTTTTCGCACGCAAAAGACCGGCACACAATAAAATCCTCAGTTTTAAGCTCTCTTGTTAAGAAACTTTTTTGTGGGTTCGTGGGTTTTATGTTTTCTTTAGCGTTGAGTACTTACGTTATAAATTTTTTACGAGTTATTTAAGCTTTGGGGCGCAAAAGAAGAACTTTTTAGTTCTTAATTTGAGGAAGATGTAGTAATGCTTAAGCTTTAATGAATTAACTTTGAGTGAAGTGGCTACAAACATAATTTTATTAAGATAGAAACATAATAAGAAATAACGATTAGATATTTCAGAGCTCTCGCTTGACACATAATTATGGTCTTTCTCAAATTTAACGCATTACATCAAATTGCTATTGCGCTGGAACCATGTCCCATTATCATCGAAATGACGTCATTTTGACGTCAGTCGAAATAAAAATATACCATCAGCTCGAAACTTCAGTCTAGTGCTAACGTCACTAAAATGGCGGCCACGCGGATTAGCAATTTGCGGGACTTACAATAAATATAGTTCGTGAGTGCAGTAGACAACCATCGGTTAAGATGACGAAAAAAGCATTCCTTTGACCATTAATTTTTTTTTAAAGATCTACTAATAAACAATAATGTTATGCTAGTGGATTTTAGATACAGAATAGATGAACTCCGAAAGCTACATAATTATTCTACTAAGTACTTATTGATAGAGAAACCTGTTTTCATCTTCAAAAATTGATATTTAGAACACAAAAATTTTTGATAATTTGAGATTAGTTGAAGCACGAGCGTTTGTTGATAGATCAGTCAGCCAACCAGTCAGTCAGTCAGCTTTTCCTTTAATACATTTAGATTTGAAAGTTTGAATGCTTGTTACTCCTTCACACTACAATGCTGGAGCTGATTTGGCTGAAATTTTTGTAATGGTTATAGTTTATACCCTGAATTAAACTGTAAACTTTTATCTCGGAAACAAATCATTCTCGAGTAAAATATATAGGTATTTTATAATTAGGAGAAAGCCCCGCGCATCATCTTGAATATAATATTAAGGGCTGTTTTTCAATCGTCAAATAGGAGGCTTTGACAGTTTTTGTGTAGGAAATATTCTGTCAAAACGTCTTTATTCCTCAGATTAAAGTTATTCGACGATTGAAAAATCGGCCCTAAAAGTGTTATAATTATAGCTATGGGCGGTTCATATTGACCGTGAACTCAGTTTTCAACATCAGCCTAAATTAATTTGTGACTTCATAAAAGCGTGGCGTCGTCGACATCCATTTTTATTAAAAGCAGACCCCGAGGCTTGCGAAAGACTGAAACACTTTCATTAGATAAACAATATCAAGTTTCGTTCTACTGAAATTAGGTAACGTCCAATTTTAAGTATTAAATTTAGTCTTCAATCACGTGAGACGGGAATATCCTCTTCAATCTTGTTATAGTGACTAACAAGATTAGATTTAAAGTGAATTAATAAACAAGAAATTTAATATTGTACTTAGAAAATTCATCGGAAAATATTTTGTCTACTAATACTAACGGGCACGGATCACATACCTACGTACGTGCGTTTGTGCGTTTTAAATAATTAAATATCACTTGCTTTAAGTTTGAAGGAAAACATCGTGAGGAACCTGCATGCCTAAGAGTTCTCCATAATGTTCACAAATATGTGTGAATTCTGCCAATACACACTTGGCCAGCGTGGTAGGCTATGGCCAAAACCTTTCACATTCTGAGAGGAAACCCATCCTCTGTAGTAAGCCGGCGATGGCTTGATCATGATGATGATGATGAATAAAACACTTATAAATAAATAATTGCACCGCTCTCAGATTTTTCGTAATGCCTTTTTAGGCACTTTAAGTTTAACTGGAAAATTCCGACGGCTTCTTAGGCTCTGAATCCGCTCATGGGCTTTGGAATGTTTAAAGTTTTAAACGTCGTCGTATAATCTAGATTAGTCTATTTTGAGCACTTTCATTTGAAGTTTTAACTGACCGTATAAATTTTTTGACTTCTTATCAGACCTTTTGGTCAGCCTCAATTAATGGTACTTTTACTTAAGCAATTTTTTAAGCAATCGTGCTCGGCAACACGAATGGGTCGATATGGAGCAATAACTGGAGCAATCTGGAGCAATCATTTCGCATAACATTGGTGAAATTTTCAGGTATTGCTGCGTATTGCAGTAAATTGCTTCATGTGGTCGTGAGGTTAACAAAATTGCCTGGAGTTGCAGAATATCAATTGCCCGTGTAAGCGTGTATCTTTACGATATTTTTATTTGCTGCCAAGGATCCTTCAAGCTGCCGAGTTAAAACTGTACCTAGACAATTCATATTACTTACCTACATTAAATAAATTTGCATTATTATTATAATCATCGATCACCGATTGGCATTATTATCGATCTAGAGTACAAAACAGTATTTAAGTGCCCAAAACAATAAGCACAAAACTATATTTTATTTTTATTTTTTGTTTGTCTACGTCTGTCTGTGTGCGCTTCACGCGGAAGCATTTAATTCCTTCCATGAACTGGTTCGATGATTTCGGTAAAAAAACAATTGGTACCTGAAATTCTCAATGCAACCACATACGGATTTCGCTATCATTCAGAACATTTTACGAGGAAGGTTATAATAGTATTGTTGTAAGAGATTCATATTTGTCTACTGAATATTAGCCGAGGCGGGTCAACTAGTAATTAAATATATTTATTCTGTGCTGTGTACTTTGTTGCCATAATGTTTTCAAAGGTGTGGGAAGTCTGCCAATCTGGGCCAGCATGGCAGATTATGGGCTAGACCCTTCTCATTCTAAGAGGAGACATACTCAGTAGTATCGATGTTAAATGTGAATGTGAAATCCATGTCAATATATTGTGTTACGAAGATACATATACCTACTCGTACTTGCTAACTTGAAACTGTCAAACTCAGGCCAAACCTGTGATTACACCAATACAATTACAAGCGCCCTCCACAATTTTGCATCGAGAAATTTAATACCGATAACTTGCCCCAGTTTCAAACCTCTACTTAAATCACACTAAAGATGCCTAAATTTAGCTTGCGCGTAGGTGCCTAGTAACATTTTGCGTGTCTAAATATAATCAGTACCCATATTATAAATGCGAAACTGTGTTTGTTTGTTAGTTTGTTGGTCTATTGGTTTGTTGGTTTGTCCCTCAATCACATCGCAACGGAGCAACGGAACGACGTGATTTTTTGCATGGGTATAGTTAAAGACCTGGAAAGTAACATAGGCTACTTTTTATCCCAGAAAATCAATGAGTACCCACGGGAAAAACCTAAATCCACGCGTACGAAGTCGCGGGCATCAGCTAGTTAGTTTATAATATGTCTAATGAAATATGGCTTGCACAAGCATTTTTCATTAAAATAGTGGAAATAAAATAAAGCACCAATTTGAATGTTACCTTGTTGTCTACTTTGTCTATACAAATACGCCTAGGTCTCTAACTACACTCTGCGCTTTCAACTGCCTGTACGGATGCCTCATGTTCGGTAGCAATAGTGCACGCATCAAACCCTGTGGTGCATGCAATAACACACGCACTATTTTGCGTCCTCTGCGTTGTTTGCGATGCACATGCAACCTTTATCCCAAACGTATATACCTACTTCCAGTTCATTTGTGGGTGACCTTTGTCCAAAAGACGGTCAATATAGGTAATTTGTTCTCAACCCAATCCAAATCCATAGTAATTAGTAGGTAATATTTTAAATCCAAAAGTGAAACTATATAACTATATGTTTTATCACTTTATTATGGCTCATCCATTTAACCGATTTTGACGAAATTAGGCATTGAGATAGCTTACACCCCGAAGACGGACATAGGCTACTTTTACCGCGAAAATTCAAAAAATTCCACATAAAATCTACACAAAAACTCTACGCAGGCCATGTCGCGAGCATGATCTAATCCATACTTGATATAATATTATGAATGCGAAAGAGTCTCTGTCTGTCTGTCTGCTAGCTTTTCATGGCCCAACCGTTCAACCAATTTTGATCAAATTTGGTACAGAGTTAGCTTACATCCCGGAACGGACATAGGCTACTTTTTATCCCGGAAAATTAAGAAGTTCCCACGGGATTAAAAAAACCTATATCCACGCGGACGAAGTCACGGGCATCATCTTGTAGAAAATATTTCTTTTATAAAATTCATATTTTGGAA
The DNA here is from genome assembly GCF_902806685.2 of Maniola hyperantus. Lineage (NCBI taxonomy): Eukaryota > Metazoa > Arthropoda > Insecta > Lepidoptera > Nymphalidae > Maniola > Maniola hyperantus. The sequence goes on from NC_048553.1 coordinate 4,790,230, forward strand.
ATTGAACCTAATAATTCAATGTTAAGTGGCATGGTGATTGCACCGCACCGCAGTAAATTATAGGCTAAGAGGCCGTTGCATTATTGCGAAGTTATGAAACGGCAACAATAGCGCCTATTGTGCTGGTTCTGTATTCAGCCTTTATCGACGAAGCGTTGCCAAATTCACACATGCATAGACTATTACAGGTTATGTCACATACATACATGTTGTTAGTAAATAATAGTAGATTATTCAACACGGGGGTAATGTAACCTCTTATGTTCCGGGCGCGGGAGTAAATCCCAAGCGTAACGAGGGATTCGAACGTAGCAAAGGGTGTTGCGTCTAGAACTCTAGAACCTTTAGTGAAGCGAGAGGTCTAGGGGCGCCCAAGAAGATAACAGCATTTCCCTTGCGTTGAATACTCTCTACTTTTCACAACTCGTTAGACCAACGTAGCCATCACCCTTCGAAGCGAGATAACAATATATTCAAATCATGCGAGTAAGGAGGACGTCATCATTCTTCGATGCAATGAGACAGTAATATTTGAATAAACTAAAACCATTCCAAAGATAGAATGAATAGAAATTTCTTCGGATGCAGGATTCTTTCTAAATTCAAATCACATTACAATCCTTAGGGGTAATGGATTTCAGTACAACATTACAACCCCACTGAGCCTAATGACGTGCCTACTTTAACTTTAGATAACAGGTCGTGTAATAAGGCATAATCGCACAAATGTTGTGAAAAGGTCTTATGACCTACATTTTGTGTGTTAACAAAAGCCCAGACATACTTATTGAGCGGAGAAACTTTTCCCAGCTTCTCATCTAGGTATGGGTTTTATAAAAAGTTTATTTAATATGAAACTTTCGTAAACTCAATCATATATCGGTATAGCTGATACCTACTTGTGCCTACCCGGCACAAGTAGGTATCAGCTATACCTAGCAACTTAACTTAGGTTCAAGGCATAATATCACAGCAGTAGAAATCACGCCAGGCTGCGTCTTTTCTACGCAAAGTAAACTGAATTTTATATTTACTACGTACCTAATGTACTCCATAATTGTTTCTGAAGAAAAAAGCCTCTGCAAATGTGAGAGACGACGTGCGTATGTCGTATAAAATGTCGAGTTTATTTTTGATACACTCTAGAAAAGACGCGTCGATTCGCTTTAACTCTGCTACAATGTGCTTTGAGCTTTAGCAACAGCACTGGGTAGAAAATAGCCAACAATAGGATGTTTTGATTAATTTCGTTGATTTTCAATTTAGTTCATAAAAGCTACCAAAATTTTAAAGGGTCTATTTTTAGTTAATATTTTTATCCCCCAATATTGACCGAGTCTCAATTGGGCTGGAACGGTCGTCCCATCAATCTACTATTATTTGTGGAACAACAGTCTTGTATTCAATATTTATGGTTCACCTATTAATATCCTTTTCATTCACAAAGTGGATTTAACGACGCATAAAGAGCTGAACTTATTTCATCCCCTAAAATTCAACTTTTATGAAATGGTTGTTTCATTAATCTCCTACTGTAATATTTATGGTACCTACAACAATTTTGCTTTCATTATTTATCAATTTCGTTCAATGAGCGGATTTGTGAAGACTAAATCGAGCTTAATTTTTGTAATCCTTATTTTGTTCAAGGTACAGTTAAGGCAGTTTTATCTACTAAAGGTTGGTTTTTAATCGCCAGATAAACTTTAACTAACGAATTTTTACCTTAAATATATTTCCTCTAGGTGCAAAAAATGTAAAACCTTAATATTTCTCAGATGATTAAAAATCCAGCCCTAAATCCTTTTCTAATATAAAACACAAAAATGTTTCTATCCGTTATAGTCCTTGACACCATCCAACTGATGTGCCCCAAACCAGTTTCATTAGAATTTCAATAATGTAAAGATGGTTTTAGACCACTAAAACAATGCATTAGACACATTTTTTTTAGTAGTAGCTAACTAGCCTAGCTATTAGTCTCTATATATTGCCAAAATATTATCTCTATACAAACATAAAGTAGAACCCAAAGACCTGTCTTCGTACTTAACAAACAAGAGTTTCCGAACTGAATAGACAACTTTTAATGGACTGAACGTAGTATAAGTAGTTCCAACTGCTTTTGCCAAGCAATGTATCTTATCTTTCGAACAATCGCTTACGAACGTAGCGATAAAGGCTCGAACAGACACAAAGCGCTATGTCGATAGCGACGAACGAACGGCACTTTACGTAATATTTGTGATACAAGCAAATACACGAAGCACGTTGCCATGCTCTTCAATGTATACCTTTAAATAGAGATCGTTACCGTAAACAATCTTTTAACCTGGAATATTTATTTTGACGTCTAACCTACGGTATTTATGGTCAAGGAATTCATTTTAAACAATAAATGCCTGCGATTTTTCTTAACTTTTATGTTCTGCGCCTAATATTATTTATTTATATTTAAAAGATAATAATATAGCCATGTTAATTATGACTAATATTCCCCTATCCAGTCCAACTTAGCTTAAAGCAGTCTCATCAAGAAAATCTTTCACTTATTAATTTTTTAAGCTGATTTACTGTCAGGAAAATGATTAAAGGTCCTGCCCACTTTAGGCATAAATGCAGAAAAATTAAAAGCAGGCACCTGCAATCGAACTACCAATGTAAGAATTTTTTAAATCAGCTCAGCAGCCGATCTTAAAATGTGCTTCATATGTGTTTAGGCCTTTAGATCGAGTCCAAGCTCCGAGTTGCGCTAGTATCTTGAGCTCAATGTCTATAAGTGTTATGGCCACGACGTAAGTTACAATTTGAAACTGTTCTACTAGGCAAATGTTATTCAGTGCCAAGTGGGTAAATGTATTAGGTAAGGTATAAAAATATACAATGCGGTTATATAAAACGTAAGTTGAATTTAAGTTGCCTTGAGTTTCGGTGAGTGGAGAGGAAGTGCGATCAGTAAAAAAAGAAAACCAAAAAAGAAAAGAGAATAGACTGTACCCAAATCTGAAGTCGGTATAAAACATTTTTTAGCCCTTCAATTTGCCTTTACAGTACTTTAGATATCACACCCCTGACAAAAATCATTTACTATTGACAAGGACAGCGCTATGCGTAAATCGAGCGGGACAAGGACAACACTTCATATTCATAACGCTACTAGACATACCTTTACGTTGCGGGCGTAGGGGGTTGAGTGTCGATTTTATGTACTAGCTTATGCTCGCGACTTCGTCCGCGTGAACTACACAAATTTCAAACCCCTATTTCACCATCTTAGGGGTTGAATTTTCAAAAATCCTTTCTTAGCGGACGTCTACGACATATTGGTTGTCTGTATGCCATTTCAGCCCGATCTACCCAGTGATTTGAGCTGTGCATTGATAGATCAGTCAGTCAGCTTTTTCTATAATATATAGATAAGTAGGTTCGTACTAAATTAAAGATGAACTAAATTAAATTACAAAATCGTTCAATTTTTACTAGATTTTAATACAAAAGTAAGCCCCTACTATTTATAAAAGCAATTCAGATGCTATTAACATATACTTACTCGTAATATATAACGGATGTTAGCGTAATAACGAAGCGAGCGTCTTTTAACACAGCGTAATAGGGCTGTAAAACATCGATAAAAATCGGCGGAGATTTATCGAGCTAGACAAACAGAGTCGCATTTGTCTCAATTATCTTGACAGCTCATCTGTCAATCAGCGTCCCGGTGGAGTGATTCGTTACCGATTTGTGTGCGAGAAAAAGGAACAGCTTAACGAATATTATTTAATTTTTATTAAAGATATGAGTGCATATTATTATCACGCACCCGAGGAAACGATAATAATATGGAAAAGTTAAGAGGAGTTTATTCTTAAGTTTCTTAGTTAATATTCAGATGAGAACCTTGAGAACCAAACTACGTTAGTATGAACAGCGCTTAGGGTTTCTTTTAACCCAGTTCATCATCATCATCATGATCTACCCATCACCGGCTCACTACAGAGCACGGGTCTCCTCTCAGACTGAGAAGGGTTTTGGCCATAGTCTACCACGCTGGCCATGTGCGGATTGGTAGATTTCACACACCTTTGAGAACATTATGGAGAACTCTTAGGCATGCAGGTTTCCTCACGATGTTTTCCTTCACCGGTAAAGCAAGTGATATTTAATTAATTAAAACGCACATAACACATTAAATAGCAAGTATTCGAGATTTATTAAGACTAATAAATAATGTGACGCGGCACCGGGACCGCAAAAAGCTTTGAAGCTCCAGTGACCATAACTCAGAAAATTTAATCATGGCACAAGTTGGGAACTTGAGTCGGACTTAGTTGCTTAGTTGCTATTGCACGGTGTTCCAAGTTGTATAGCTCTATGGTTTTATAGATTTTTAAAACACATCCAATGTACTTAAAACAGATGTTTGTTAAAATATACATATTTGAAGAATATTAGAAACTAGATGATGTAAGCGACTTCATCCACGTGGAACGAATGAATAAATGAATACTTTTATTGTACACCACAAAATTATTGCAGAAAAACACACAAACGAAAACGAAAATATAGGCGTAGATTTTGGTTTAAAAAACTCTTCGATTTTTCGGAGAAGCAAGATGTACCAAATTTTTCATCAAAATCGGTTAAGCGGATGGGTAAAGCCACACTTTGGCATTTATATGGATTTGAAGCTATTTGTTTTAAATGGAGATTTAAAGATGGAGATGGAGATTATGAAAATATATAGCTTGTGCAAAGAGTAATTAAAGATTAAAGTTTTAATGCCCGCTACCTGCCTAACCTAGTTACTTTGGGCACTTGGTGCTAAAGAACAACTAATTCAAACCCTTGAAAGTGTACGGGAGCAGTGTGTTGTGGGTAACGACCTCAACCATAACAATATAAAGAAGACCTTTATACGAGCGAATGTCATGATAGGCCCCTCTGTTGGTCCGACCGTTGAATCTTGAAATTTGTAGGTATATAATATTATTATATAGGCTTCTGAGGTTAACACTTCGTTAGCGTGATTCAGACTTCATAGTGATTGATTAAAAATGACGATTGCCACAAAATATGAGACCTATATCGTGTCGCTGTCGTACATTATAAAATGGTCTTCAAAAGTAAGCGCTCAGTTTAACGGGTATTACTTTGGAAAATCTTTGGATCGCAGGTCTCATTTCAATTTTACTTGTGACATTCAAAGTTTGAATATTCCTACAATTTATGATAGCTGTATGAGAGTATCTACTTAAAACTTTTTATGTGAGTTTACCTACGTAAATTTCTTCGAATTGATGGAGTTGGACGAGTTAGATAACAATATATTCGGGACAATAACGTGTAAAATTAAATCTATGAAATGGATAGGCAGGTATCTACCAGATTTTACCGTGTAAATGACATATTGAAATGTTAAATGGAAGAATTTCGAGATTTCTTCAACCTCTTTAGCCAAGTTTTGAAAGTTAAACTTTAGTTCAGCATTTTATGTAGATATTTAGCACCGACGCATTTGCACACGGTAGCGAAAACGAAGCGATTACATTTAAAAAAAAAAATTACCGCTTTTTGCCTGTACCTACGATATAGGCATACCGCATACTGCAGATTTATTGTATGATGCGTTCAGAATGCAATCTTTAGGTTAGGTTCAGGGGCGCTTAGACTAATACAGTATTACCCCCCAAGTTCAATACTCTACTTTTCACACCTCGTAAGACAATAAAATCAAAATCTTCATATGCTTAAATAGGTACCTACCTATCTGTCTTTAGCGGTTTCTGGGAGCAAATCGTTTATTACACTTTGAGCATTAAATAGTTTTTCGCGTATCTTTCATCCGATTTAGTTAAAACTTGTACAGTTGTTGTTTAACAAGGAACGGTTTGACAAACCTATTACAAGTTTACAACGCATGAGCATTAGCTGAGATAAGTGTTCTGTACAGTTTACAAGAAAAAAGAACTAGTCAAGACGAATTCTCTGTTACACAGAACTCAGTTCATACTTACAATGTTGTAAGCTGTATTTGATAATTTTTGCAATTAATGCGTCCTTGCAGAAAATTGACGATCTGTTTGAAACCTTTTACGTATTTTGTTTCATTTAACTTACCCCATATCTTGGAAGATAAATTGTTAAAGTGTATCTCTAGGTTGCAATCAGTGTTTAAAGTGGTAAGTGTTCAAGAATTATCTTCACGTTTCCTCATAGTTACGAGGCGGGGTGGAGGCACGCTCGCGCTAATGGGTGGAGTTGTAACAACATACGGCTCTTTGCTAACTTTACGTACATTAGTGCTCTGTTGCAGATCTTGTTTTGATAATGTTGCACTTTTAGAGATCTTGCAAAGAGATTCACAGCCCAATTTACACAAAGTGTTTTTGCAGTTAAAATAAATGTATAAAAAATTACAAGTTGCAATGTCTTTATTTCATACTAGCTGACCCGTCCCAGCACTCCCAGTCGGTCGAGAAGAATTTATAAAATAAAAAAATTCAAAAAAATAAAAACCAACTTCACACACACAGTAGGTAACCACAAACACTAAAAAGAAAAAATAATTTAATTTACTATTTTTTGGAGCCGGTGCCTTGTTTAAACCACCTTAGAATCAAAATCGTATTGAAATCTGTTCATTAGTTTGAGAATAATTATGCAAAGACATACATACAAACAGCCAGACCAAGGCGTTATACCTACTTATGAGACTCCTCTTTTACGTCAAGGGTTGAAAAATAAAGATGGATGCTGTTGTTTACCTGAAACAAATATAAATATTTCCTTTAAATAACTTCTAACGTTTTGCAATCACGTTAAAAGGGGCCTTGTAACTTTAACTTAAATATAATTTACTAGTCGATGCTTGCGACTTCGTTCGCGTGGATATAGGTTTTAAAAAATTAAGAATTAAAAGTTTAATGTGTTCAATGTTAATCCATTTCAGCCAAATCTGTCCGTCCAGTAGTTTTTGCGTGAAAGAGTAATAAAAATACACACATAAGTACATACGCACAAAATTTTGGCTTTATAGTATTAGTGTGATTAAAATAAAACATTACAACAGAGGGCTTAAAGTAATAGTTCTGCATCATCCCGCACCGCAGTTCATTTGACCTTACCTGTCGTAACATTAAACGCTTCTGACTAATTAATGGCACTGCGCTTGGCTTAATGGAGGGGAGTGCTGGGTGGTAGGAATACTGCATTAGATCTTATTGAGACTAAAGTAATCAAAATTGTAGTCAAATTGTATTAAAAGAACTGTCTCTTTCATGAAATTTTATGTTTAGAGTATCAGTCAAAAACGGCTATTTAAATAGAAGAAAAATAGTAGGTTAAAATAGATTTTGTGTATAGTAGAAAAAAAAGGATAGTAGATTTTGTGAAAAAAAAAGTAATATTTTATTGCAGTGCTAAAAGTAAAGTAAAGAAAGTTATGCAAAGACCCTTATGATTAATGAATTACACATTACTTACTATACGTGGTTTACACACACCATAAATATCTATTAATGTATGACGGAAATGTGGTACCGTATTTGCCATGCAGTGCGTTTATGAGTAAGGGTCTAATCTTTTGATTAGACCCTTACTCATAAACGCACTGCATAATCAAATAATTATAGAGTTGTTGTTACATTTAAAACGTATCAAAATTCAAAACAAACTGCTCACACTGTTAATAATTGCTGTTAGTTAGCAACGACTGTAAGCAATGAACATAGAAGTGAACTAAAAGCGAGAGAAAAGTGATTCGCAAAGAGGAGTGACAAAATATACAGCCTTAACTCTTTACCGCTTAAAGCTTGAAATTCGCTCATAAATTTTACAGGGAGCCGCCTTATCTCCGAGCTGAAGCTATTTATTGCTACAAATCGACGGGTACGAAACAACTTTTAGGCAAAAATAAATTCCTTAAATGCAATTCGGTCCTGAAATGCCATATACACTTTCTTTGTTGCTAAAAATTTATGCCATTGAAGAAGTTTCTATGTTTACCGAGCCTCAATAGCTCAACGGTTAAGGAGCGGACTGAATTCCGAAAGGTTGCCGGTTTAAACCCCGCCCGTTGCACTATTGTCGTATCCCTACTCCTAGCACAAGCTTTTCGCTTAATTGGAGGGGAAAGGGAAATATCCATACTTCCATACTAATATTATAAATGCGAAAGTGTGTCTGTCTGTCTCTCTGTCTGTCTGTCAGTCTGCTAGCTTTTCACGGCCCATCCGTTCCACCGATTTCAATGAAATTTGGCACATAGATAGCTTGCATCCCGCGCTACTTTTATCCCGGAAAATCAAAGAGTTCCCACGGGATTTTTAACAATGTAAATCTACACGGACGAAGTTGCGGGCATCATCTAGTTAGTCATAATTAAAAAGGCTAATATTCATTAAAAAAAACGTAGTGTCTACCTTAGGTGGGTACACTCGTATGTGGTTATTATGTCAGCCCTCAAACCTTATAACTATTAGCTAGTTTTGGTACAATCCCGAATCTGCCTAATCGTGAATCTGGCGAATCCAAAATCCGTCCAATAAGTAAAGGAAGTATAATAAAATAGCATATAATGTACCTACTGCCACGTGACATATCACAGTAATATTATAATATTAAAGAGGTAAGCTATGTAAGTTCGGATGAAGGGGGATAATCTCCGTAACTAAAGATCCGACTCTGAAAATTAGTTCCCCGGTAGACAGCTACATCATCCCCGAGTGCTATAAATTATATCAATCAGACAAAGCCGATTTTCTATATTTTCTGGCTTTCACCCGCATCTGCTTTCGCGTGGACTTTTAAGTCCTAGATTCTAGGTACCTAATTTTTGTCCAAGAACAAAGTATCTATTGTCCTTCTACAGCTCGTATTCTCTATGACATTGAAATCGTATCTCACTCGTTCCCATGTGAATGTTTTTTTAATTTATAGACTAGCGCTTGGCTGCAATCAGACCTGATGGCAAGTGATGATGCAGCCTAAGATGGAGCACGCTTGCCTAGAAGATTCACTATTGATTTGATGGTGATTCGTTCATTCGTATGAGTGTGATTCGTCCTTATGGGAAGTGATGCTAAATCTAGACCAGATCTGAATATAGAAAATAACTGGGTTGCCCTAGTAATGTGAAATTGTATTAAAATATTCTGACTGGATTTCAAATATGAAATCGTTGAAATTGAAAATTTTAATATTTTGCTTGACAAAAGATTCCTATGGAAGATATCATGCTTATTATATTTTCCGTGCTCAGTCACCGCAGACTAGAAAGGAAATTCTTTGACGCAACGTACTTTGTGGTGATCACAAAGTATCTACACTCACTCGTTGCTTCAATTTGTACCGAAAATATTTCATATTATATAATAAATGTTATATTTTTCTAATAGGTGTATCGCCTATTTAAGTGTTAGTGTATGTTTTTTTTAAACTGGAGACTTATTCGGTAAGTTATTACTTATAGTATCTGATAGCAGATGTTTTAAATTAACTGTATATTTCAACCCATAAAACCTTCATTTATTTACAAAAGTCGGATTATAATAATAAAACTATTAATAAAAAGTGCTCATGTTTTCAATTTTCATGTTGTAGTGTTAAAAAGTACATAAGTGCAGTGTTTGTGTAATAGTGCTTGTGCTACTTTATTTTTCTAGGTCACAAGAACATAGTGAACTGTAAGTACGTGTCAGAATAAACTAAGGACAGTTACTGGACTGTAAATTAGATTTAAAAATTAATCATAAGTAGAAGTTTAAGCTAGAATAATATTACTTATTAGCCCATAGGCTAGATGGTAGTAGCAATAAAGCTACCATTTTATAATGGTGCTTTATGGTAGAAAAAAAAAAAAAAAAAAATGTTTTCAATATTTATCGAAATTCAAAAATAGGCTACATATTACGCGTACGATCTGAGAAAGGACTCGTCATAATATTATTTCCTCTATGTATCAACTGTCATTGGAAAAGTACGATTTAGCGTTCCGTAGTTTTGAGGTGACAGTTGACGCAGAACAAATATCTTTCTCAGATTGCACGTGTTATACTATACCCATCTAATTTTGAATTTTCCTAAGACGTATAGGCACATAAATTCACCCCTTCACAAAGAAAGGCAAAGGAAACAACAGAGAAATTATAAATTCCACACGAATGTACTGAGCGTGGGGAAGGCTAACAGACGTCAATGAATAGACCTACCTACCTGTCGACAATTAAGCTGCTAGGGTTGAAACTTGAAGGGACGCATGCTTCGCATTCTAAGTATAGTTCGCGACAGGTCGAGGTTGCAATCGGGGTATGTGGCGGAGACACACCCGCACGTAACCTGCGCTCGCCCGCACCGGATTAGCGCGGGGGCTGTGCAGGAGTGCGGGGCATCCCCACCCCGATTGCCATCTCGACCTGTCGCACACTGTACTTTGTCCTTAACCACTTCATTTAATTGCATTTTTGGGAAAATCATAAACACTTTTGGTTGGTTTTATTCCAATGAAATGTGATGTGACCAATTCTGTTGTACACCTAATCTCCTGCGGGTATGGATGCGCGTCGTGGACGCTCCCGCATCGCGTCCCACATCCCGCGTTCATGATGCGCAGGTGTGGCCGTAGCTTTATCCCCACGATGACAATGTTTGTATACAGTAATAATTGCCATCTTCCATGCCGGTAAAGAAACCTCTTTAGTTTAAAAAAATTTTAAACTTAAAAAAGGCATGAATCAGCGACAAGCTTTATAAATTCCGCACGAATCCAGTGAACGTGACATCTTCTAGAAAGATGTCAATGAATAGTTGACTGCAATTAAGCTTTCAGCAAAAACTAGCAAGGGACTTCGTATTCTAAAGGAATTCCTTTTCTCGAGCGATCTTCATTTGTTAAATTTTCATTTTTATGGCAATTCTTGAGTTGGCGTCTGCTTTTGTTTTCGCTTGTTAACTTTGTTTGATTACGTGCTACTTAAAGAAGGTTTGTCCTTATTTTCATTGCAACCGTAACCCCCCGTTTCCACGTTTGTCGGGCCCGGATTTAAATCGGATGTTCCAGTGGCAGAATATTTTATATGTAATTCAAAATGTACTGCACATTTTCACCACTGGAATATCAAGCGACAAACGACAAACGAACGGGGGTAAGAGCGTAATGTAAAAAAATGTTTTTACCCAACAATCTCTATGTAGTAGGGTTCCAAATCAACAAACATATTTTCGCATTTACATAAACTATATTGTACCTATACTGAGCATTATATTTTTTTTGGCATTTTACGGCTTCTGGAAAATTCTTCTCCAGCAAAGATAAGTTGTTACATAAATTATTTTAGTTTTTAGTAATTGTTACATGAATCAATAATAATCATCGAAAGATGAAAGAAACGATAATAATATTGAAGAATTTTGAAACGTACCTACCTACTGACTTACTACAAATAGACGAATAAAGATAAAATCATATTATCTATTTTATTCAACTTTTCAAACATAAAGTCGAGCATCTATTGTGTAAAATTTCTGAACGTATTTTCTGTTGTCGATATTCAACGTGAGGTAACAATGGACCAGTTACAATGTTGTTAGGTACGTAGAGGAAGAGCAATACAATTTGTTTCGGTAAGTGGTTCAATAGTGCAATTGTAAATCAAAAAGAAACTTAACAGGAACGCTCTGTTATATTTTGTATGAGTGAGTTTTGCATTAAAATTCCTGAACGTAATTATTCCTTTTGTCAACATTTAGCCCTCGTTCCAGGTTTTTATTTGGTTAGAACTACATAAATACATACAGTAGTTGATCGAGTACCTAAGTTTACATAATATGCAATACAGTTTTACGGATCCAGAATATAATAATGATCCGTTAAAATTTTGAAATCTCTGTCAAAAAAACCGGATGTGGACACAAACAAAAAGCGGATCACAAACAAATAGTTATTCTGACTGATTGAGTAATCTATCAACGCACAGCCTAAGAAAGAAACTTGAAATTTTGACACTTTTCCATTTCCATAAAAAGTGCCTTTTTTTAAATTCTACTCCTAAGAGGATTAAAATACAGGAGATGAAAGTTTGTAACTATCACAGAATATAGTAGGGGTGGCGTGGGTCCGTTATCATTGGTAAGTATGAAAGTCCGTCAGTTTTCAAGTTGTTGGTATGTATCTATGATAATTTGGTAATCGGCGTTTTGGTTAAAAACTATACGTGTTTCAGGATATTTAGAAATATGTTTAAGCTTTCATACTTAATTGTTTTGTCTGGAAGTAGATCATGAAAAGTAGTTTGTGCAATGATAAATCAAGGCAACGTGACAAGAATGCTCTGGTAAATCTAGCAAATTTAACATGAATGTTCTATTAATATTGCATTTCGAATGAATAAGCTATGTGCTGTAAGTTTCTGAAGGCATTCCTTATTTGCCTTCATTTAACGGGATTTAATATAGAAGAACCAATTATATAAAGTTCACTTGCAAAGGGAATGGCAATACAATTATTTCAATGATATAACGCTGGAAGCCTTACGTGACAAGCATCCCTTACCAAATACCGATTCTGTGCTGCCAGATCCACCTTCTAACACTTCTTATTTACAGATAAAGGATGAAGAAACTTACGCTGCGATAATGTCGTTTTCTAGTGGCTCTGCTGGTGGCATGGACGGCATAACGCCACAACATCTTAAGGATCTTGTGGGAGTTACTGCTGGGGACGCCGGCAAGGCGCTACTGAGCGACATTACCAGACTATGTAATTTCATGTTATCTGGCGAGGTAAATTCATCCTTTCTACCATTCCTTTATGGCGCGAGGCTTTGTGCTTTCAATAAGAAAGATGGTGGCATCCGTCCCATCGCTGTTGGCTGTACTTTTCGCCGTTTGGCGTCAAAATTAGCGTGTAGTCACATAGTCCTCTACCCTAAAGGATAAATTCCAACCTATTCAAGTTGGATTCGGCAGTAAAGGAGGTTGTGAAGCAGCAGTTCATTCGGCTCGTACTTTCTTAACGAATGGCGAGGTTGAGGTACTGCTGAAAGTAGATGTAAAGAATGCTTTTAATTCTTTGGACAGGGCAACTTTGCTGACAGAAGTCTCAACGCAACTTCCTGAAATTTACCCATATGTTTGGCAATGTTACAGCTCTGCTTCTAAATTATTCTTTGGAGATAGCGATATTAAGTCTTCTGTAGGCGTTCAGCAGGGGGATCCTTTAGGTCCGGCCCTGTTCAGCTTAGGGATCCATAACCATATCTCAAATTTAACATCTAAATTTAACATATGGTATCTTGATGATGGAACCATTGGGGGCAACGTGGATGACGTTCTAAAAGATCTTAATCATATTAAGCAACAGTTTGGGAAAATTGGTTTAGAACTTAATTTTTCGAAATGCGAATTGTTTTTTACAGAAAAACTGTCGCAAGAAAGAATTCTATTGGCCTCTGAATTATTCAATGAAATTTCACCTAATATTAAAATACTTGATAAACGTTCACTTTGCCTTCTCGGTGCTCCTCTTTATAATGAATCCATACAACCACTCTTGGATCAAAAAGTCAGAACATTTTCGGCTAATACCGACAAATTGGGCACTCTAAATTCTCACATTGCATTTTCGATCCTAAAATATTGCCTTTTTGTACCTAAATTAATTTACATTCTCCGCGCGAGCCCAATTTGGAAATTTCATGGACTACTCGATAACATGGATGCCACCCTTAAAAGTACACTAGAACAAATTCTAAATTTAACTTTTGATGAGCACTCCTGGAACCAAGCAACTTTACCGGTCAAGTACGGTGGCATCGGCGTGAGGAAAATTTCCAGTGTAGCTCTTCCGGCTTTTCTGTCCTCTGTGCATAGTATAAAAGAGCTTAGCTCTCAAATTCTCAAATCCAATTCATCATTGACCTATGCCGCAGAGGCCCTAGAGAGTTGGAAGGTCAGATGTCCCAATGTCGACATCCCGAAGGAACGTACTACACAAAAACTTTGGGATTTGCCATTGGTTCAACTGACACATACGAATTTGGTTCAAAATCTTACAAGTGACAGAGATCGTGCCAGGCTTCTAGCATTATCCGAAAAGGAATCTGGGTATTGGCTGCATGCCTTGCCATCAAAAATCTCGGCACACTTTTAGATAACGAAAGTTTTCGTGTGGCTCTAGGTCTCAGATTGGGAACACCACTGTGCCATCAGCACAGATGTCCGTGTGGAAAAGAGGTTGATAAATTTGGAATCCACGGACTCTCTTGCCAAAGGAGCTCCGGTAGGCTGTTTAGGCATGGCTCTCTTAACGATACAATTAAAAGAGCTCTTGCCACCATAAATATTCCTGCGCTCATTGAGCCGGCAGGGATTAGTCGGGATGATGGCAAGAGACCTGATGGATTGACGCTGGTTCCCTGGGAACGGGGACGGGCGCTAATGTGGGACGCAACTTGCGTTGACACATTGGCCCCGTGTCATATCAGGAAGACAGCATCAAGACCGGGAGCCGCAGCAGAAACAGCTGAAAACGGCAAGCGGCGCAAGTATGCCTCTCTTATAGAGAGTTACATTTTTGTGCCGTTTGCCGTGGAGACCCTGGGGCCATGGAGTCTTAGTGCTAAAAATTTTTTACGAGACATTTCACCGCGATTAATAGCCTCAACTGGTGACAGAAGGGCTGGCTCATTTTTTGCGCAGCGGATCAGCCTGGCTGTCCAGCGCGGAAATGCAGCCAGTATTCTTGGCACCATTCCACGCGGTCATGATTTATATAGTAATTAGATAAGGCTAGCCTTAAGTTTTATTGTATTAAAAAAAAAAATAGTAAAAAAAAAAAAAAAAAAATTTAACTCTAGAAAAAAAAAAATACAATTATTTATTGCGGGGCTTTGCGTACTAGAATAAACATTCTAACATCATCATCATCATCTCAACCCATCGCCGGTACACTATTGAGCACGGGTCTCCTCTCCGAATAAGAAGGGGTACCTACAAAATATTATCTCTTACAATTTTCAAAATTCTTTCATCGGCAATTTCTACAAGTCAGCATGTAGCCTTCTACTTTGAAAAGAGTTTTCAAATATACGTGCTAAAATACTGAAAAATTAAAGATAATTGAGATGAAGTTAAGAAATGTATATAACTATTACCGGTAGATATTCAACTTGAGTCAAGTAACTAGGTGAAATTTGAAAAGTTATTTCGCTAAGAGGAAATAGTAGCACAATTTACTTCGAAAACTGGTTCAGGCAGGCAGTTAAGTACGTCTCAGGCATGCTCTATTAATGTAAAGAGATACTAGTTTTCAAAAGTGTCAAAAGTCACATACACATGTATGTGACTTTCTTTATTTCATTTTAAATAATCAAATCACGCAACAGATTTGGATGTATGCACTATCATTAGAATCCTTACATCACATCGAGTGACACCGGCTCTAATTTAAAAAAAATACAATATTGCAACAGCCTTCGTCGATACAAAACCCACAAGAAAGCTTTGTCACACTCATATGTGCTTTACGGAAAGCACTAGTTTCAATAGGACACGGGCACGGGTGTATGACATGAATCAGTCTCAAAGCAAAATTATGTCGAGCTAAGCACATACAAAATGTCAATACACGTATCTGGCACGCGTTCGCGGCAACCGTATAGAATACATTCCACCACCCCACCCTAGTTCATTCACATGGTTGACAAAAAATTTGTTCGTAATTAATTAGACAGCGTTCAGGACGAACGCAGAAAATGATTTAATCCATTGATTTATATATTACTTCGTAAGGACAGGGCCATTGAACAAGCAAAATGGCACCGACTCATTGATCCTAAAATGTTTATTTAGCACTGCCATGCAAGCAATTTATATCGATGGATTTAATCACGTTTCTTCGAAAACGATTAGTACCTACTCATACTATAGTACTGATAGGTATGATGAAAAAGCTTCAATAATAGGTAGACGACCGTCAAGTAGGACTGAAACGAATTTAAACTTAGTTTGAGAAAAAGCCTGTTCTTTTCCGCGTCATAGAACAAACCATAATATAATATTAATATAAGTAACCTTTGTTAAGATTTGGACAGACAGAACGCGCGTAGGCAGCGAGGTGTCCTTCCGATGCACAGTGCTAAAAATTCGAACGCGCTGCTGTTGTCGCGAACACACCGAGCAGTGTGAGGAGATTAAGAGTGAAGCCACATGAATCATCATGCGTTCCGGCAGCGGTGCGACTCCTGAGCGGTGCCGCTGTCTCATCCTACATAGAACTGAATCGCTGAATCATGCTACACGATGCGGTACGACACCGTACGGCACCGGAACTCACGTGCAATGGACTTGATACCAGAGAGACGAGACGGGGAGAGGTGGTGAGTTGCAACGCCATACTCTCTGTTGGAGCGGCAATTGAGTATTGGGTGCCAAATGGCGGTGCGGCGCAGGAACGCACCGGAAACGCATCGTGTGGCGTTAGTCTCAGTTCCGTGTACTACAAAACGTAAAAGTGGTCAGTATGACCTTATATTGTGCTATGTCTGTCGAAGCCTTTATTGTTTTGATATCGCCGTGGCACCGGGTGACCCAGATCAAATAAGGATTATGCGAAACTCATTTCACATGCCATTATCTGGAAATAAACGTATTTTCTTTCCATTAAATATTGAAAACTTTCCCCCGAGCTAATGCTGCAATGAAAGGCGATGTCGTCAAGGACCAAATACATTATTTACTACTTTATCGCTTTTACCTACGGTTTTAAATGCATGTTAATAATGTATAACTGTAGTTTTTGGGCAAAGGTTTTTACCTGTGATCGGATTATGAGTCGACATCTTATCTAAGTATATCTGCCAGGCCTTTTTAGGAGATCTGCTAATCTGACACCCAATTGCCACACTCTTCCTTTTTTACAATGCGTAATATCCTACATTACTTTAAGTAATTATTTATAGATCTTCACAGAATTTATCAATTTGTAGTGGCTACTCTTTAATTTTAACGCTTATTTCACACTACGGGATGTAAATTATATTATAGTTCGGTCAAATTCACATAGCGCTGAAAAATGTTGGGAACATCAAGATTAATCGATGGGGACTTTTCAACACTCATTTATATATTTGTGCTCCCAACATTCGTACTTCGTACATTCGTACCTACTTACCAATTTTAGCCCTATGCGAATTATTGTTACCTTTAATGTCTATTTTGACTATACTACCTATGTATTTTAACATGAATATATTTTTTTTTATATCCCATAGTGTGAAATGTGCTTAAGTATCAATATGTCAGTGGAGAACACACAACAGTCTACGCTTTTTACAATGAGAATTTTTTTTAAACAAGCAAAATAATATTACCGACCCGACCCGACCTGACCCGACCGGAAAAAAAAGAAAGCAAAATTAAAAGTTTATTCATGACAAAATACGTAACATTTTCAGCGAAATCAAATAATAGGTAGGTACAATCCAGTTAGCATTGTGCTTAACTTTAATTCGGGATCAAAGCTCGCAGTTAGTTCAATTTTTCATCATTCTCTGTTCAAAGTAAGCAGAGCTTTGTTTAAACAAACGGATGTGCACGTCAAAGCGATTTCTTGTTTACAGCAAAACGTACTCGATGCTTATATATCAAACCGGGAACCAGAAGTCTCTTGAAAAAGAAACTAGTTTAACAAAATTACATACAAAATGCTAGAGAACTCTTAATGGATTGTTTACTGAATAAATAACTCTTCATTATTATTGTTCACTAGAGGATGCCCGCGACTTTGTCTGCGTGGATTTAGGTTCTTAAAAATCTTGGGAACTATTTGATTTTCTGGAATGAAAATTAGTCTAGGTATGTCTATCTCCAGGATATATAGTAAGTAAGTATAAGTAGATTCAATCACGTGGGAATTATTTGATTTTCCAGGACCAAAAGTAGCCTTTGTCCTTCCCCGGGATTCAAGCTAAATCTGTACCAAATGTCGTCAAAATCGGTTAAAAAGCGAGCAGAGTCACACTTTCGCATTTATAGTATTTATAGTAAATAAGTAAGCATGTATTGTGTTAGTCGATTATAACTTAACACAAAAAAATGATATTATTTAAAATATATGCATATATTTAACAAATTAATATAACCTTAATCTTACTTTTTAAACGTGTATTGTTTTACTTTTTGGTTTCTTTAAAGTTTAAATGATACTTAATGGTGTACAATAAAATTTAGGTTTAAATGTCATTCAATTCATTCCTTTTATTCACCTATTTACTATAGTAAGTTATGGTATAGTACAGTGTTAAACGAACCTCAACACATAAACTGTTTGCGGTTTCAGTGTAGGTATAAAAAGTATTTATAACAAATTGCAACCGTCGCGTTGGAAAAATATAAAGGTAAAAAGATAGCACGGTATAAAAACATTTACTTGTACTAATTTTCTTAAGACAAGTAAGCCAATTTTATTAAGAAGGATCATTCTTACCTCACAACGCTTTGGTGGGATAAAGAAAACTTTTATTCAAGAAGAAACTTTCTAATAAACGTGAACAAAAACCTGTGGAAACATTAGAACACTAATCTATTACCACACAGTAAGGAGATGATGCTAAATAAACTGCTAACCATGAAGGAATAAGACGCTGAGAAAATTTTGAAGAAATAAGAGGGCTTTGTTTCTTAAAAATCATTAAGGTTTTGTAGAGTCAATAATATTGATAGTAATTCAATATCATTATTAAGATCATATAAGTAGGTATTATCTTTAAAACAAGAGTGACTAGGCATCTTCTAGGTAAACTGGTAAAGATTGTAATCTTAACCCACAACATCACTTTCCATCAGGTGTGATTGTGTTCAAGCGTGTACCTATAGTGAATAAAAATAAAAAAGGCATCGGGAGTTAACAATGATATTGAAATATTATTATTGCTCGGAAATTATTCAATTCAATGTCAAATTCGTAAACAATTTCGTTACAAAGGTCATCCACAGTGGCTGGAGCGGGCTCTACATGACAGACGCAAAGTTTTCCTTTCTAAAGGAGCTGATCAAACATCGGTGCCAACTGGGAATTTGCCTGTTTACACGCTAGCGTCTGTGCTGCCGTGTGTGCTAAAATAGCGAGCGCAAACATGATACCTCTACCAATACCTTGGTTAAAATTGAATCATTGTATTTTACAATCTAAGTATTATATTAATGGAAAAGGTAAAAGTAGTCCGTCAGTCAGTTAGTCAGTGAGTCAGACTGACTGACTGACGGACTACTGGACGGATCGGGCTGAAATTTGGCATGCAGATAGCTATTATGACGTAGGCATCCGCTAAGAAAGGGTTTTTAAAAATAAAATCTCTAAGGGGGTGAACTATTGGACAGGGCTATGAACAAACAAAATGTCACCGACTGAGTGGTGCGTTAGCACCAATGCAACCTCAGTGACGTCTGGATTTCAAACGGTTCGTTCATTAGTATCTGTAGTAAGAGGTGGCGCTGATTGATTTGGTTCCAAAACCGTGAAAAATTCTGGTCGCTTGACCATATCTTGTCATTTATATCGATGACTATGGGCTTGAAATTGGTGTAGTCCACGCGGACGAAGTCGCGTGCATAAGCTAGTTATGTATAGTGCTCATAACCTGCTCCATGTAGTAATCAATGGGAATATTTAAAATATCGTGAGTGATATTCATTACATAATATATTATTAATACTAGCAAAAGCTCACGTGTTTCATCGGAGTATGCGTCGACGAAATACGTGAGTTTTTGCCGGCTAAATGGGATTATGACGATGATATTATATTGAGAACTCTGCACCCGAAATTGTAGAAGAGTAAGTACCTAATTAATACATATATTGTATATCTGGGACACGCGGTCCAGCTAGATAGTTCCAATTTCGAGAAAGAGCTCCGTTTGCGACGTTGGCAGCTAATAAGTTAATAATAATGATGTGAGGTATGTACTTCTTTATACTTATACTACGTTTAGCGTATATTTCATGAATTTATTATCATAAAGTTTAGAGGTGACGTAGAGTAAGTTAGATTATTATATAAACAGACAAGATTCAGAAAAGATCGTACCTAACCAGTTTCAAAAGACCTGATAAAATTATGTTCGAGTCATTTTACCTTAGAAAAAAATTATAAGATCAATTATAATTTTTTTCTAAGGTACTTAGTGCTAAAAAATAAAATGACTCAAACATAATTTTATCAGGTCTTTTGAAACTGGTTAGGTACGAGTATATTATCTACCAGAAGTATAGTACAAAATGTACTTGTACTGAAACGAATCGTGTTCCACTACATTTAACGGATGAAAGGGCGTCCTTCGTACGGTGTGCTCTTGAGGGGCAAGAGCCACGTAGAAAATCTGTTCAACTGAAAATTTGAAATTATTTAGTACAAGATGATGCCCGCGACTTCGTCCGCGTGGATTTAGGTTTTTAAAAATCCCTTGAGAACTCCTTGATTTTCCGGGATAAAAAGTAGCCTATGTCACTCTCCAGGTGCAGATGCAAGCAGACAGACTTTCGCATTTATAATATTAGTAGGATGGATGTTGCTCTAAACGCATTTTCTTTAAAAATATAAATTTTATACCTACTAACTTTTGTCCGCGACTTTATTTCGGGAGAAGCAATTCTGTGACTTTCGTCTGCTTTCATTAAAAAGGTGATTGAAGTGAAGGTAACGAACTTACTAGAGATTTACTGATCTCAGATAAAAATAGAATAGAAAAATAAAATATTTCATCGCAAAACACCATTGCTTATAATTTCCAAATTTAATTTACATCGAATTTTCTTTTTCACTGCTCTTATTTAGTTAGGTACATTATGACTATCTATAACTATCACCAGTCCGTAAAGCAGATAATATTGAGAAGTGCAAGCAAAAAACTTAGCAGTTTTTGTAGAAAGCCCCAATTAAAAAATTGGTTGCGTAAACTGAACGCGCCGCAATCCACTTCTACTATCAGTATTCAGTTCAATAATTCGTTTCAATGTTCCATTCAATTACCACAGCCTCTAAAGATATGTAAGTAAATGGATAGGTAGCCTCTGGATTTGAGTCCGGTTGCACGGGTTGAAAAGGGCACATAACCCGTGCCTGTGTGTTTCAGTATTCAATAACTATGTAGACCGCAATTTGAAATTTCCAGACGAATTATATAGACGTAGATAGAATATAAGGATTTGTACTTACTATGTATAACATAGATCAAAGTACAGCCACTTAAAAGATATCGAGAGTCGAGACTTTGTAAGGACTATCACGATCAAAAAGCCTAGATGGTAAAGGTAGACGCTAAAGGTAGACGTACCTACCTGACTATGAAAGAAAATTAAAAAACATAAAAGTATTTTAAGTTAAAAAGAAACAATTTTTTTTTTTAGATATAATGCAAAGGTTAATAAAAGCTTATTAAATATTTTTATTTGTTTTAAATTGCAGAAAAGATCTATTTTTATGTGGGATTTTGTCTTTAATCAAGATTATTACTTAATTCTGTCTTTACTTAGTTTTTAACCATGTTTCCAGCGCCTAAAATTAACTTTTAAAATAAGGGTATTTAAGTAAAAGTTTTACGGCTACACTTTCCTTATTTTATAAAAGCTAAAAGTTTATCTGCGTATTGTCCCCAACACTGGGATCAACGTTTGACTGGATGTGTGTTTGGATCAGAAGGTGTAAAAAATCTTATCTTTGGATCGTGGTGCCTTTGGGAGATAACAGGTAATAAAGGTGTAATGTCACGAAGGCACCACGATCCAAACAAACGTTCCTACTTCCTCCCAGTGCTGGGGACAATACGCAGAGAAACTTTCAGCTTTTATAAGATAAGGAAGGTCAGTAGCGCATTGGCTCTCTCTCTATTAGATGAAATATCAAATTAATCCTGATTATCCGACGTAGTACTCACATTCTTTTCACACCCTTTGTGGAAGTGGGTCAAACGAAATTTGACACAAGCGTGTAAGGTACCCACGCAGAGGTGCCATTTACTTAGAGGAAGCAGTCGCAAACCGGTCCCAACCTAACTGGCAGCCAGTGAATAGGCCGTCGAGCTGCCAATGCTGTGTTGTTATTATTAAAGCTATATATATATAAGAGACAAAGCCATACTAATATACTAATATTATAAATGCGAGAGAGATGTCTGTTAGATAGCTTTTCAAGACCCATCTGTTTAACCGGTTTTGACAAAGGGTTGCATCCCGAGGAAAGACATAGGCTATTTTTGTATGCCAGAATATCAAAGAGTCCCTCCCCGTATGAAGAAGTTACAGTCATCATATTATGGTACAATAATATTAGATTTACCTACTTTAAAATATTTATTACTTTCATTGCGTATTTGCATCTAGTATATGAGACGCAAAGCCCACAGATGGAGTAGAGGGTCTTCTTTAAGGAGCCATTGGCTGGCTCAAATTGCAAATATTCATGGGCAGCGGTTATCACCTAACATCAGGTGACCCGCTTGCACGTTTGCGCGCTACTCTTATTTAAAAAAAATGAATTAACAGCAACAGGGCACACCGTGATTCTACTCGCCGCCACTCGTAACCCCTTGAATCTACTCGCCCTTATTCGGCGCGCTCGGCCTATGCTGAAGTTAGATGGGAGCGCGTTTTTAACGCCTGATATTATATAAAACTGCACCTCTATGATCTATAACTCAATGTATCCACGTTTCTGGTGTAGAGTTGCGATAACAAAGTGGTTTTAAAGTAAGCAGCAACTTTTAAAAGGGTTTTGAGTTACCAATACTGACCTAACAAAGGTTGCCACATCAAAGGGCGTCTGTATTTCTTTTAGATGGAGGACAAAATGTCCATATTTGACTTTACAAAGTAGTAGGGATGTTGCCAACTAATCAAATCAGCAACTCTTTATTGAACGTTAAAACATGCGCTTAAAGTAAAAATAAAATTTGGTATAGAGGTATAAAATAGTGAAATATGACATCATAAACATTTGATGTGCTTTTTGGTATAATCGATTGATCGTTTAAAATGGATATTTAACTTAAAAGTGACCACAGAGGAAGTGGATTTTGAAAAACCTTCCAATTCACTAAGAGATGATGATGATGTATATGTCAAAGATTTCTTGACATAGGCAACAAAACATTGCTATTAGATATTATTGTTATACGAAACGATGCGTCTCTTCTAAAATATTACAAAGTAAATGGAGTCTTATCTACAATATACATTTGTACATAATGTACGAATTCGTGTGAAGTACATATATCATAATGTACAATGTACATAATGTACGAATTCGTGTGAAGAATAATGAAAAACAATACAAATCTTTTTTTTCTTAATGTTTAGAAAAAATACGCCACGTCTATAATTAAGTATGTCTATCTCAATGTGCCTCGAGTTGCAATTAGTCACATAGGTACAGTAAAAATAATAAACACAAAATACACCGTAATAATTTAAAATTCCTCTATTGCACAGCTTTCAAAAAATAGCAACCGATTTTGCTGATCTGAAATAAAAATCCGCTGCACAAAAGTCCGGAGTCTAGAAAAAATACGCAAATCTTGTAACTGTTGGAACTTTTTGTAAGGAAGACAGTTTGAAATTCTGCGAATCCACGACAAAGGGGGCAAATTTCCTAACCATTCACACGGAAGGTTGGCCGTCGCCGTCGCCGTCGGTATCGAACGCTTCGCCGCCGTCGAAAATTATTTCTCGAAAGCGAATATCTGTTCGAGACATAAGTAGGTCGCGGTATTTTATAGCTACATTTCTCAGAGGATTTGAGATGTTTCTTTGGTCCTTTTATATAAAAGGTCGCCAGGAGTCATTTAAAGAAATAAACACCTGATTTAGTTTGCAAATTGCCCTAGCGAATTTGCGTCTGAAAATGAACGTTCAATTTCATGTTGAATAATGTTAAGGTAGCAGAAATTTCATATTCAAGTATTATAGTTGTCCTGATATCACATCTAATTAAACAATATGTCATGGCTAAAAAGTACGGAATAGAATATGCATCCGAGACTCAAAGACGAGAGACACTTTGTTGTTCTACATGAAATAAATAAAGTTTTGATATTGATTTTGATTTTGTTCTTAAAGTTTGTTTCAAAACAAGTTCAAAGAAACATTTTTGAGTAGATGACGACTTATTTAAAGCTATAGGTACACATTTTCAATATGTGCTCAGCTCCGGGTACATTTTCTAATCCCCATAAATTATTACTTATATTGAAAGTCACACAATATTCTAGAGAGTATATTTATCTAGTGGGTTTTCGCTAACAATCACAAATTTTATCTTTAAAGTCTAAATCAAATTATATTGGATCTCTAATTAATATCAAGATAAAAGGCTTAGAGTTTCAGAGACTTCAACTATTTTATTAGGCTAGTTAGCCACCAGTGATAATTTCACTAGGAGCCGTGTTGGCAAAAATGATTACGCTCGAGTCTCACGGCACCGCAAACTTGTTCGGCACTCGTGCTACTGACGTGTGCTCTCTTTGCTTTATTTATTTTTAAGCTAGTCGCATACTAGAGATGGACCGTAAGATCCGCATGCGGTGTAGGTATATCAGATAGAATTTTTATAATCTAAGAAGTGACGACCCGTGTTCAAGTGGCACAAGTTTCGCCAGATGCAATGGGACGCATGTTTTAGGAGTGAATATGATGCCAATTAAGATCGTATCATAGAAATCGTGTTGGCTGACGTTTTCAGCAGCGATTCCTTCAATACTGAAATTGTGCGTGGACTGGCACACGCGTTTTTAGCATATTAATGCTGTAATTTATATTAAAAAAAAAGAATATTAGCCTCGTTAAATGACTAATATTCCGCTTTCATCTCCGGAATTGAATTGTATTAAGTAAGTAGAAAGAATTATTTATTACAAAGTTACAGAGCATAACAAAAAAACATGCTTTTGAAATTGTTTTCGAGATTCTTGCCAGCTGCGGCTTGCCTCTCGCATATGCTCTAGTGTGAGATCATCACTTTTTGCTGTTGCTTTATTTTCTTTTATGTTTAGTGTCGAAGTTTCTCAATGCGAACAGCCACGTAGGTTTCACGGTAACATTTTCTAAATTAATTTAGCTTGATTTACTTTGAGACGTCGCTGTTTTTAGTTTTGTTACTGTTGTTAGATAACGATATTTTTCTTAATACTAAGACTTCAGTTATTTTAGTTTTATTCTTTTTACTTAGTCTTTTTCTGTTTTAAAAGCTTTTATTAAGTAACTTGATTTGTTCGTACTTTATGTATTCGTTGACTGATTAAAAATGCCGAATCTACTTAACATAAAATGAAAAACGAATGAAGTGAAAAATATTTATTTAGTCAAGAGTCTATCACCAGTTTGGAATGCAGATTCTACTCAGAAAAGCCTGCAGACACTCAACTATTTTCAAAAGACAAATGTTAAAATATAACAATATGTAACTATACTTAACAAGATTTTAAAGTTTGTTACATATTCAAACAGGCGGTTATGCAATACCTACATTCGTAGTTATCTGAATTTATGAAAAAAAATCTAGACCACAAAAACAGCACATGGGTGTTTTAAAACAGAATAATACAGAAGAGCTTGAACCGCTGACATTTTTAACTCTCTCCAGGGACACATATCGCGATTTACTGTACCTACTAAAAAAGCATTCTGAATTTCGTTAACATACTCGCGCACTCGCTAGGTAATTGCCAATTGTTTTTCCAGAGACTTTAAAAATTCAGCACTACACCGTGATAATCATCACTATATTATTATACCAGCGTTCCAAATTGAAGATTTGTTTTGCAATAAATTGGAAAATTAAAAAAAAATTGTATTAAAAATTGGACTACACAAATTTCAAACCCGTATTTCACCCCCTTAGGGGTTGAATTTTCAGAAATCCTTTCTTAGCGAATGCCTGCGTCATAATAGCTATCTACATGCCTTTCAGCCCGATCCGTCCAGAAGTTTGAGCTGTGCGTTGATAGATCAGTCAGTCAGTCAGTCAGTCAGTCAGTCAGTCACCTTTTCCTATTATATATTTAGATTACTTTTACACTTGACACCGTTTCAGGATCTCGGTAACTGTAATCCTAAAGTAAGCTAATTTCATTTTCAATGTTTGTTACCGTGTAAAGTTACACTGTAACTATTAGGACAATACTTATAAGGGCTATATTTAAATACAAGATTCAATTTGGTGTGCGAATTTGCACAGTACGGGCAGTTAGCACGTGGATTTTTATGTGAGCATAAAATTTCACTTTACGTTACGCGAATTCAGCCCTACGTAGCTCAAGGATCTAAGGCTTTGATTACACGACACTTTTTTCTACTCCAGTTCGGGTACAAATCGTAGTCCTTTTCGCATGTAACCAGATTGGCCTATAAGTAACCCTCTACAGAAAGGTAGAAACGTCGAGAGCTCTTAGTCAAAGGCCAAACCTTTGATTTCCTGCCTAGCATCAAAGTGAAGTGAAACCGGAGACGTATCTTCCGAATCCAAAGTTTTACGCTACACGGCTCGATGTTTCACTTCAAGTTCGTTTCTTATCGGTTGTGAACCGGAACCAGAACGGAACTGGGTGTATAGTCGTGAAGTTCAAACCTTAAGGCCCTTTACGCACTGCATCCGATCCGAATCCAAGAGTTCCCAATCTGAAGTAGCCGTAGTACTTGTACTAGCAGTTATTCATAAGATTAGATAGAAGAGAGAATAAGAAAAGTTTTGAACTAGATCCAAATCTCGTTTTTCGAAGGAATATATATTGGAGCATTGTTCACGAACCGAATTAACCACAATATTACTTTTATGGATGCTTGCGCACCACGTCCGATCCAAATTTGAGACGTTAGGCGGGCGGTGGTGGCGGTATGACACGGCCTAAACGAACGAGTGTAAAATTGATATCCAGAAGTTTTCTAAATCTAAATTTTCTCGGATTTGGGTCGGGTGCAGTGCGTAAAGAGCCTAATGCTTCAGGAAAAAACCGGTTATCGAATAAAATGGGTGTGTATTGGTGTGGTTACAATTCGGTTCGTTGCTTCCCCTCATTTTGTATGCCACAGACGTTACTTTAGGGCGCGTGAATCGTGTTACCGGCAGGTAAGCTTTTGTTTGGCTTTTCCTTTCACGACGTTTTCCTTAATTGTTACAAGTAAATCATTGTGAAAGCTTTTAGGACGTAGGTGTTTAGTATTCACCCACACACCTACCCACCTCACCTTAGTAAATAAATTAAAACAACCTTATATTCTCTTTAAACAAGTTTTTTTCTATACATATTATTGCGTTACATTTCAAATTTTGTTACTTTACCTCCCCTTCCCATAAGTAATTTATCAATTACGCGATGAAAGTTTCCCTTTTTTGCTATTTTTTGTCATTATCATTATCAACCAATTGCCAGTCCACTATTGGGCACGGGTCTCCCCGCAGAGTTAGAAAGGCTTAAGCCATAGTTTGCTACGATGGTCCAGAGTGGATTAGCAGACTTCTCATGTTTCTGGGAACATTATGCGAATTTTCAGGAATGCCGGTTTCTTCACAATGTTTTCCTTCACCGGTAAAGCATGACGTTAAATGATATTTAACTGCTTAAAAAGGCACTCCAAAATGTTAGAGATGCGTGCCCGGAATCGACCGCTTTATTAATTTTTAACCGACTTCAAAAAAAGGAGGAGGTTCTCAATTCATCGGAATCTTTTTTTTTATTTTTTTTATTTTTTATGTATGTTCCCCGATTACTCGAAAACGCCTGGACCGATTTTGAAAATTTTGAAAGGGTATACTTCAAAGTTGGTCCCATTTCAATTTGGTGAAGATCTGATGAACATCTTCGAAGATAGATACTGGAACTCCTCAACGGATAAGAGTAAATTGCTCGCGATCAGTGTAATAGCTTAGTAAACAGTAGATTTTTAACCAGTCATAGCATAATTCCATGGGGCCACTAAAAATTGTGAAATAATATTTTTTTACAAAAAAAAATAAAAACCGACTTCGTTACACAAACACTAAAAATTGAAAAATAATTTAATTTATTACCGAATATATTATGTATACAAGAGTTAATATAGTTCCATAATAATATTTTTTGGGGTCGGTGGCAATGAGGTGCAATTGTGGAGTCCCATAAAAATATGAAGTCTAGACGATTCGCGCAGCTAAAGCTAATTGGCACCGGCACCAAAAAGTCTTATTATGGAACTATATTAACTCTTGTATACATAATATATTCGGTAATAAATTAAATTATTTTTCAATTTTTAGTGTTTGTGTAACGAAGTCGGTTTTTATTTTTTTTGTAAAAAAAAATTTACGCAATAAACATAATAATATGAATGGAACAAGGTAGGGAAAAGATGTATTAAGTTGGAAACTCAGATTATACTATGCAACATCAGCGATGTCTATTTTTGCCGAAAGCACCTACTACTTAGGTTTCTTTTTAAATTGTTGATACTTGACTTAAATACAACTTTCTTTTCGGCTCATGTCCGAAGTTGTTACTTTTTGTTTATTTTTAAGACTGTTAAACATAGAACTTAATTTTATTAGGACATACTTTGTCTAAGTAACCGAAACTTTGTTTTCTTTGTCCAACAATGAGCTTTATAAACTTTTTGTTGAACTTCCCTACATTGTTTGTTTTATATTTTAGTGTTGTCAAATTTTCAGACAAAATGAGACTTTCTCCCCTCTTTATCATTAACTATGTGTAAATCTATAATTTAGTATGGACAAGAAACTTCGGAAAAACATCGTGTTATCTCCATACAATTTTGGCAGATTTACGTACAGACCTCAACTTGAAAACTTACTCTAGTTAGTTCTCTGAATCCAAGAACTATTAACATTTTATTCTTTGTTTTAAAATATTGAAATCAAAGAACATTTTAGTTCCATAATCGAATATTCGAGGTAAAAGTCGGCACCACTCTGAAATGAAATCAAATTACTTTTATTTCGCTAAATGTGAGTAGGTACAAGTACCAAGATGGGATCGATTAAATAGTGTCTAACACATTTTGCCATATTTGATCAGCCCGGTTTCGCTGGGGTGAAATTATAAATCAGGTGAAAGTGTGACTTGTAAATACATAAAAATTTATAGTATAATGTTTCTGCTGGATAGATCTAGTAGTCTATTTTTAAATGTAAAAAATATTAAAATCGGTTCCGCAGTTTCAGACTTTATCCATTTCACACAACCAAATCTTTACCCTTTATATAATACTAGCTGATCCCCGCGGCTTATAACGTAGATAATGTAGCTTTCTATTGGCGAAAGAATTTTTAAAATCGGTTCAGTAGTTCCAGAGATTACCCCCTACAAACACACTTAACGACATTACCTCTTTATAATATTAGTATAATAGTATGTATTAAGTAGTATAGATCTATCGAAAACATCGGCAGAACTACGGTTCAATGATTCAACAGTTCGACGTGCAGTCCTCCAAACTTTATCTATAAAGGCGGGTATATGTTGTGACTCCAAATATTTCTTGGATAACAAGGAAACTTTCACCGTGTCCCAAAAAAGACTATCGGGTGTTTTCGCGATTTTTGGGGCTATGCCAAAAGACTTTCCTTAGTTATGACTGACATCTAGATCATTAACTTTTATTTATATTTACTTATTCATGGCTTTCGAAGTGAATCAGTGTATTTAAATTTATATATTTCTATATTACCTTAGGTAGTACGGTCCAGTATCTAGTAGGTACCGACCTACTTACGGCACGCCAATTTTAGCGATTCGGTACAAAGTAACGACTTATTATTCTAGAAACTGCTGAAAGTAAATCTCAGTATGTATGCATCGTTGTCATGGCATAATGTTGATGGTTTTTCAGGGATGATACAGGGACCTCCTAGATCCCCCCGCATACGACTGGACCATGATTTCGACTTATCGATTAAATTATTACTATACAAGATGATGCCCGCGACGTCATTCGTGTGTGTTTAGATATTTATAAATCCCTTGGGAACTCGTGTTTTGCTTTGCCGTGAAAAAATGAAGTGAAGTGAAAAAATGTCACATTGAAGTGAAAGATATGTAATTTTAAATTGTGTTGCGTATTTAATAATAAAGTATGTATAGGTACGTACGTAAATTAAGTATAATTAAAAATTATTTCTCAAAGTCAACAAGACGTACCTACCTACCTGACAAGCATCACATTAATTTTGTATAAGCTACCTGGCTTCAATTAAATTACGAAGTTCCAGGATAAGTAGGTATCTCATTTCTTACGATTTCGTGTTTGAAGAGCGTTAATTAAATTCTTTATAAGACTAATAATGATCCAGAATGATCATGTTCACTTAATTGGAAAAGCTATGGGAGGTCTTACAAGTTCAAACTTTGCAATATTTCTATACCTACCTATATTAGGTACTGAATTTTCTGAAAATCTTTTCTTTGTGAGAGGCTATGTTAGAACCTACATAATATTATGTAAAATTTCAAGTTTCTATACCCAGACACAGTATAATGAAAGATACAGTAGCCCGGTGCCTTTGGTCTCGTGGTAAATGATAACCACGAGGACCTTACAACATAATATTATAGTGCCCTAAGTACGTAGGCCAGTTCGGGTCGCTCCTTTGTCGAGCAATCACCTCACGATTGCTCTGACTAGACTCTTGACGGCTTCGTCTAACCTCTGTATATAATATCAGATCCTTACTCTGTGACCCAGTGGTACGTACTGTACTTACCAAAGTTTATGATATCAGTACGTCAGTCAATCAGTTTCTCCTTTTATATATACTTTGTAAGCTTTCTATAAGGAAGCTTAAAACGTAAGTATATAAAAGCCGTCCTATTAGAAATTGTTATGTAAGCTTCCTGTTAGGAAGCTTAAAAAGGAGAATAAAATTAGAAAGTAAGCAGGTCAAAAAAGCTCCATTATTTAAACATTGGTTCTAAGTTTCTAACTAATAGCCAGTTTTTGCTCTCAACAGCAACCGCAATACTCAGTGAATCGCCACGTAGACCGCTAAATTTACTGCAAAGCGCCGTTCAATGTTATCTATAGTTCTCAAATGTGCACCATTTGCGATATCGCACTGTTTTACTGATCGAATTCGGAATCTCAGAAAATTTATATTTTTATATGTCGGGATGTGTTGTAGAAATAGGTGTAATAAATTCATATAACTTATTAAAATAGCACATCAAGTTTGAAACGAACACAACGCGTCGGTATGGCGCGGTTCGATGACTACTGAACAAGAAGGAATAGGCAGGTAAACAAAAACGATTTGTAATAAAAGGAATTTTTTGAAACAAGTCTCACAGAAACGCACGGAGGCGATGACACAGGATTGCAAGAGCGCTTACAACTTTTAGAAATGCGATGGACACATTCCGTTGCACCGCGCTGCAATCACGCGCTTTGTGTGTTTCATGCTCAAAGTGTGCGCATATCAAGAATTAACTTTTGCACAGTGCTCCCCTTTATAATGAAGATAAGGAAAAGGCTAATTTTTTCGGAATTCCTACGGAATAGGGTATTAAGATTTATGTTTTCGCCGAGTGACACCGCGAGTGGTCGCTAGTTTCATATAGTTATTACAGCTCTACGGTAGGTACCTACGGTAGGTTAGTCTACGGGCAGCGGCACGCGCGTCCCGCAGTCAAAACCGCGGCACGTGCGCGAACGGACTCCCTTGAAAAAGGACCCCGTATGGGTTTGAAACTAGTCGGGCTAACGTCGACTAAACACGTGAGTACAGCCGGGACAGATATTATTTAGAATAGTTATTACACTTTACATAAACGGAAACGAGGGCGGTATTATTAATAGTCAGCAGTGATAGTTTGGGCTTTGGCCGACGACAAAAAAGGGAAGTCAGACCCGTGTCAACCCTGTGACGCAATTTGTGACTAAACATGTTGTGTGACGTACCTACCTTTAGATCTTGAAAGCTTTTGATTTGGATTTTCTTCAAAAGAAAATCTAGTATTATTTTCTCTAAATAACAGCTTTTTTAATATTGTGCTTTTGTTTAACACTAAAATTCAATAAAATTGTTATTCTTCTTTTACACCTAGTTTTAATCAGGGAAAGAGAGGAAATAACTTTTTTCTGACATCACAGGCTTTTTTTATTCTTCTTATTATCACAATCTTTGTATCATCATGATCACGTTGGCCCAATTGGCAAACTTCACACACCTTTGAGAACATGGAGAACTCTCAGGCATGCAGGTTTTCTAACGATATTTCCTTTTCCGTTAAAGCAAGTGATATTTAATTGCTTTAAAAACGCCCATAACTCCGAAAAGTTACTGGTGCTGCCCGGGATCGAACCCCCGACCTCCCGAAAAGAAGGCGGACGTCTTAACCACTAGGCTATTACCGCTTTTTCGCTTTAATAAAATATATGAACGTGTATTGCTGTTTCAAAAAAAGAGAACTAATGTAGGTAAGCGGCAGCTTGTGAATGTTTTCGATAGCCGTCCATCCATGAAAACTGTGTAATCAATCAAATCATACATTCGAACGATCATAAGTGCACTCGAAAAGTTTCAAAGCTTATGAAAATATTACAAATCTTTTTTTGGGAAAAATTGAAATATTTCTATCGGTTTGTATAAAAATACCATTTTAAGTATTAAACAATTTGGGAGATGGAACTCGTAGGTATAAAAAAAAACCTTAGAATGGCAAAACCGAAACCGTTATTCATTCGATAGGTTATTTAGGTATGTCGTCATAAATTATGTAGATCCACAAAGTGAGATTCTCTTTTATATATATATATATATATATATATAATATTATGTATGTACCAGCTTATTCCCGTGACTTCATCCGCGTGAACTACACAAATTTCAAACCTCTTTTTTACCTTCTTAGGGGTTGTATTTTCAAAAATTCTTTCTTAGTGGATGTCTACGCCATAATAGCTATCTGCATACCAAATTTCAGCCTGATCCGTCCAGTAGTTTGAGCTGTGCCTTGATAAATCAGTCAGTCAGTCAGTCAGTCGGTTTATACCCGTACCTTTTCCTTTTATATAATGTTTAGATACCTATTGTGTACGAAAATAATCTAAAGACACTAAAGTCTCTAAATTAGTATCTAATATTTTTTTCCCAAAAGAGTTTGTAATACTTATAAATATTTTTAGGGCTACTTTGATATAAAAATCTTATACGAATTTTTTATAGAATATTTAACTATTAATTTTAGTTCTTTAGTTACATAGAATATCTTTAATTAATTAACCCCAACCAACGAAATGTTTCAGTATCTACAGTATTTTATGTTGCCAATACCACGAAGTGTATAGATATCGAAAATTATTAATGAACTTTACTAATTAAAGTTTCTGCTGCTATTCAAGTTCTTCCCGGTATTTGTAGCAATAGAGAACAAAGAATCGCCCCTTCATTCGCTTGAAACAAAAAATTTCAAACATTTTGATGATATTTTGCAGTTACTCGATAAAGTCTTGGCAGTGACATGCCTCGCGGTATTGCGCCACTGAAACTTTCCAGAGACTTGTTATGTTAGTTCCAACTTTCTACTGCTTTTTTGAAGGTGAAATTTCGCTTTATTGAAATTGAAGAATTTTATAATTCTCGCGAAGTTTGCTGCTTGGATAATTATTCGTCAAAGGGGCGCTGTTTATGTTAGATAAGCATGACTGGCTCGTTCATACATCTAGACGAAGAAGGCAACGCGCGTCGGCCTAGGGCGCTCGAATTGGGTGAGGGTGGAATGTTAGACAGGCGTTTTCTTTTAGCGCGAGTTAGGCTGAGATTTATAGAGCGTACTTTCACTTAAATCAGACTTAAGTTTCAGTTAAAATGAGACAGATTTATACCAGCGATATAACGCTGTCTCCTTTTAACAGTGTCTTCAGTTTGAGAAAAGTCAAAGTGCGCTCTACAGATCTCCGCCTAAGTATAGCTGGCGTAGACTATTAGCTCCCGCGTCTCTTTGTGTAGCAGCTTAGGTACTATTATATGTTATATTACTATTTTATTATATTATTTTGTAAACTGCAGTACCTACACACATCACTTAACATCGTGTCCGTGAAGTTTTTGTGAGGAGCGAGTCCAGTAATTTGCCTAGGGCGCCAAAATGTACTCTAGGCGGGCGCTGCGCTGCTCTAGATATTAAGTTTCGTTTGAACAGTTTCAGGTCTAGAAAACTCGACTTGAAGAAAACTGAGGTTGCTTAAATAGATGTATCTTATGTTCGTTCATCTCCACTAAAACGGTTCACGGTGTGCAGTGTGTTTCCTCCCCGATTGCCAACTCGACCTGTCGCGTACTATACCTATGTTTTATCTACCGTTTATAAAGTTTGCTCATACAAATTGTGTAAATTTATAATTGGTCGAAATCGGCAATCCTGATTCATTTTATTTCATACATTGTGTACCAATTAATACCAATATTGTAGGCTGTACCTATACCTCAATTTAAAATTCGAAATACAAAATTTTGCGGTTCCGCTGTCTGTTTGTGTGTAAGCTTTGTTAAACTTCATCAAAGGACGTGTTGCTGTGACGACATGTTGGGGTGAATGTGGTTAGGCGTAGTTTTCCAAAGACTATACTCGACTTTCCGCACATTCCAATTAAACTTCCACGCTGAGTTTCTATAGAAACGATTAAATTTGTACGTATGATGAAACCGCAAGAATATTCTTAATATACCTGTATGAGCATCTGTATTTCTTTTATCTACTAACGTTCATATATCATATCTTCTGGTTAGCGTTAAGTTTTCCTCTGTAATCATTATCATCACGATCAACCCATCGCCGGCTCACTACAGAGCACGGGTCTCCTCTCAGAGTGAGAAGGGTTTTGGCCATAGTCTACGCTGGCCAAGTGCGGATTGGTAGACTTCACACACATTTGAGAACATAATGGAGAACTCTCAGGCATGCAGGTTTCCTCACAATGTTTTCCTTCACCGTTAAAGCAAGTGATATTTTAATTACTTAAAAACGCACATAACTCCAAAAAGTTAAAGGTGCGTGGAACTCCGATTGGAAGATGGACGTCCTAACCACTAGGCTACCACGGCTTCCTCTGTAATAAAATCTCAGACTCATAAAATACATACATACATATATATATTTATATATATATATATATATGCGTAGGTACTGCAACATTTATAACCCTTTTTAGTTAGTTGAGTAATTCTTTGTTCTCAAATAAGCAAACCATAGCGCTCAGAGAACTTTGAAATTAAAGAAAAAAGCTGAAATGTTTCATATCATAATATTATTTCAAATAAGTCGTTCCATGAACCTCAGTGAAAGAAACGTTTCCTATTTCATTCAAGTTAATTGAAATACCAGCATTTTCATTTGTATGCCTATTACGGGGCTCCGTTGTAACTCAAGCACTAGGTACTTGCCATAAAAAGTCCTATTTCGAAAATTACCTAACCACAGCGAATAATTATGAACTTTATTAAAAGAGTGCTATTTTAGGCTTAGTTTCATATTATGGAATAAGTATGTACTCAATGACGATAAGAATTTAATATCGTCAAAATTAAGAGCTCTTAATAATTAATATCTGTTCCCATTCCAAATAAAATTTGGGTAAGTATAATTACACTACCATAGTATTCAGTACGACACATAAGCACACAAATATAATATGTTAAGTATTAAGAATAAAAAAGTTTTTTAGGGTTTCGTATCCTATGGGTGCCAACGGAACCCTATTACTAAGCCTCTGCTGTTCTGTCATCCGTTTGTCAGCGAGCTGTATCTCATGAATGTATAGGGAGAGTAAAGCCGGGTGTGAGACATGTATATAGGGAGAGAGTTGAAATTTTCCAGTGTGTATTTCTATTGCAGCTAATAAAATAAAATAAAAACCGAGATGGCGAATTTGAAAAGGGCCGCCATGCAAATTAAAAAGTACACAGTACACTTGTACGTAAAACGAAAGATTTTGTTTTTAGGAATCCTTACCTCAAAAGGAAAAACAGAACCCTTATCGGATCACTTTTTTGTCTGTCTGTCTGTCAAGAAACCTATAGGGTACTTCTTAGCTACCTACCGGGTAGGGTAGGTCTTATAACACACATAAGGAGAAAAATCTGAAAACCGCGAATTTGTGATTACATCATTGAAAAAATTATAATGTGTTCACGAACAAATAATAAGTACTTTCAACTTTCATCGTAAGATAACTATATCAAGTGAGGTATCATAGTATGAAAGTACTTTCTAAAACATTTTTATTTATTTTAATGCATAATACGATTGCAGTACGGACCCCTCCGTGAGCGAGTCTGACTCGCACTTAGCCGGTTTTATGTTATTAAAATTGACTTGCAAAAGGATACTTTGAATTAACCCTAATAAGTTAATACAGTAAAAATCTTTACTCGTAATGAAACATTTTTGTTTTCTAATGCATACATATTTTGTTACAAGTTTTAACTTAACTTAGGCATCAAGCTCAACCCAATAGTTTTGTTGTAACTTTACGACAACAATAGATGAATAGGTATATGTTTTTTTTTAAATACCTGCGTATTTAAGTTTGGCTCGATCGTTTCTCTATCACCCACACAGAATAATTTAGTAAACCAATATAAACATGGTACAAAAAGCAGCGAACCTTTGGTGTGTTTTATTAGCAGTCAAAGAGCAAAAGAATCATTGTAAATGTAAAATTGATTCGTATGTTTTCAGAATTGAATCGGACTAGTACCTACAATGTCTCTGCATCGTGAAGCCAATATTAGAATTACAATCGTTGTCGTCTCGTACACTTCTTGTCTAACCACACCTCCCCGTACATCCATTGGCGTGCCTCCAATCTCATCCCGCTCTAGGTCACAACTCGCTTCGTCACAAGGGACAATACTACATTTCGATGTCAACTGTGTGAATCCAATTACTTAGCTATAAAGCTAGAGCTACCAAGTCTAGCGTGTCTATCTACTTGGTAATCTATTCTATGTAGCAACGTCCTTTTACATTCCAAAAATAGCTTTACGATTTAAATAGTGGCTATTTTATTTTAAAGGTTTTTAAAACATACGTAAGTCTTTATTACATTCATTCTAAATACAGGACTTTTATAGAGCGCAATTAACTTTGCTCAGCCTCAAGTTTCAGTTAAAACGAGACCGATTTATGCCAACGAAATACCTAACGCTGTCTTGTTGTAACAGTGCCTTAAGTCTGAGCAAAGTCAAACTGCGCTCTATAAATTTCAACTTTAGTACTAAGTTACTAAAGTTGAAATTTATAGAGCTAGTTCAATTCGGCGGCCACTTATTAAGACCATAGTATAAAGTAGTACCTAAAGCTGAAAAAAGTTATGGCCATAAACCATGAATTTATCCAAAATGTAATAGTCCAATATGGGATGTAATAAATCACGCAGAAAACAAAAATTTGGCATTTCACAACGTTAAAAAAAGGTTAGATTAGAACATAACTATTCATGTGCACTTACTTAGGTTCTATTGGTTAACTTAGTTTTAGTTAGCGATAGATTTTCAGTTGTTTTTGTGAATCCTTAGTGCATTGTCCAACACGGTATTTGAAACTTTATCGTTTCAGTGGTAGGTACTCTTGAAATAAATTATTGCATAATTTTGAATATAATGTGTGCTATAAAATTGTCGCAAAAATAGTTTTTTTTTTCGCATAATAATCTAAACACTGATCGGTCTCAGTAGCAAGTATTTTGAAACCACCGTTTTCAGTATTTGTATTCACCCTCAAGTTTTCACAGATTTCAGTTTTTCAAAATCAGTTTTCTTGAAACCTAAAAAAAAATATTTTCACTCGTTTAAATACATGCCCAAAACATTTGAGAACCGGTAATATAAATAAAAGTTAAACTAATTCGGGATTCAAGACCGGAGTCGATGCGTAAACTCATCCATTGTGTACCATTTATCCACTAAAAGGGTGAAAAGGACTGCCGCCGTCGCAAAAAGGGTTAAAGAGTTGGGGCCAATAGTTTTTATTACTCATATAGATGTCCACTCATCTATTTTAGATTACTAGAATAAATTAGAAGACCAACAGGTAAAATCTACATAATATTTATGTACCTGTTAATATCGTTTTATTGCCCTGCCAAAAAACGAACTATAAAGTTTAAAAAAATTACATTCGAAAATGGCACCATACAGCACCCATATTGATTTTTTCATAAAATTTATAGCCAGTGTCACTTGGAATTATGTAAGAATTCTTACGATGCCCCATCCAGTACATTTAAATCTGTTCAGGCATTCAGAAGCTATAGTGGGATAAGGAAACTCACGCACATGAACCCTGAACGCAATAGATTCCTGTTTATGGGCAGTCGTGTAATAAATCTAGTACTTACTAGTATTTAAGCATCTGTAGACATCTACATTTTACTATGATAATAATTGACACGAGATAAGGCTAGTTTTTAGTTTAATTCCAATGTTTTTAATTTTAAAAAGTAATCAGATGAATAGATGAATCGGTAACATCGCAGGCAAGTCGAAGAAAATTGATATCTAGGTAAAAACGAAGTTTACACATTTTCCTAAATAAAATAGGTACAGTCTACAATTGCTGGCGTGTATTTTTTATGACCGTAACCCACAGTGTATCGCGTCCCTAAATCGATACGAGTATGCTTCGACAGCACTATTTCTCTATATTTTACGCTTGGGATCGAAAATCTGGGTCATTATCAACAATGGCCGGCGTAGAGTATATACCATATTATACGAAATACCTATCTAAGTATAGACTTGCGTACAAGGATACCGCGATAAAGTTAAGCATTTTATCTAATATCGGCTTGGGGTTTTTCTCGAGAATTTAAACGCCCCTTTTTATTAATAAATATACAAGATACAAATCGGGACGGGTAAATGTTGTTTATAACATACTAGCTTATGCTCGCGACTTCATTCGCGTGGACTATACAAATTTCAAACCCCTATTTCATCCCCTTGGGAGTTGAAATTTCAAAAATCCTTTCTTAGTGGATGCCTACGTCATAATAGCTGCATGCCAAATTTCAACCCGATCCGTCCAGTAGTTTGAGCTGTGCGTTGATAGATTTGTCAGTCAGTCAGTCAGTCAGTCACCTTTTCCTTTTATATATTTAGAGATAAGGTACTAGATGATGCCCGCGACTTCGTGCGCGTAAGTTTTGGTTTTTTTCAAAATCTCGTGGGTACTCCTTTTGTTATAAAAAGTAGCCTAGAGCCGTCGCCGGAATGCAAGCTATCTCTGTACAAAATTTCGTCATTAAAAGGCTAGCAGCGAACATATTATTGTTGCATTTATAATATTAGTATGGATTAGATTCACTTAAATTTGTAAACATTAGTATTTTTACATGTGCCTACACAATACCTACGCTGAAGTTAGAGGAAAACCTGAAAGACACACATGCTGTTTATTAGTTGCTGCAGTTTTTATAGTAAGTAACAACACTACTTTCTTAGCATAAACGTCACCATCACATTATTTCAAGCCATCGACTTCCACTAATGAACATATTAAGTAAGTATTTACTCATTCATACCCACTACCCACCAAGGGCTCTAGAGGTATCATCCGTCTTAATGTGCTAGAAGGTACGATACCATAGTAGTTCGACCATGAAAATATTGACATTGGTACTATAGTATTCTTTATTCATAAATGGAGATTATAATATGTAATGAGGTACGTATCAATAAGTAACTCAACCACAAAAACTAAAATTATATAGTCAGTTAAAAAATTAAGATTCTACAAGTGCGACAGTT
Organism: Maniola hyperantus; assembly: GCF_902806685.2. NCBI lineage: Eukaryota > Metazoa > Arthropoda > Insecta > Lepidoptera > Nymphalidae > Maniola > Maniola hyperantus. Next base: position 4,830,014 of record NC_048553.1, read on the forward strand.
GGAGAAAGTGAACTTCCATGTTTTAATTAAAATGAAATATTCATTTGTCTGCTTATACGGGCATTTATCCTAGGACCAAAATTCCCTTCACAAAGGGCTCTCAGTCAGATTAAATTTCCGGCGGGTCCACTCCACTCCTAGAATGCCCTTTATTACCCCGTTACAAAAGGCCTCAGCTCTTCAGAATAAAGCTGATTGCACACTGCCGAAAGAGACGCAAGACCAGCAAAAAGCTCCAGAAATGCAATAGGCGCAAGAATACCGTTAGAACAAAATATCTGTAAAATATTTTTGCCTTGTTTTAATTTTGTGTGGTGATAAAGATTTTATTAATATTATCTACAAGAAGTCGATAATAACATCAAAATCGACGTCAATCACTGACTAAGCTAGGGAGGTAACGGGGAGTCTAATTTTCAATACCGAAAACGTTAACAACAAAAAGCTTTCATTTTACGGCCTCGGTAAACGAAATTCGGATCTAGTCCTCGCATACAAAATACAAATCGGCTAATTTGGATCGAGCATTGACAGACTTGGATCGGATGTAGTGGGTAAAGAGAAAACACCAAAAAATTCCAATGCTGTCAGTTGCCGATATTACCTACGCCTATTGCGGCTCAACAGTGTGCGATCAAATGTAGACACCCTATCCTGTTACCCCTCCCGGCTCAGTTTTGTCCACTTTCAGGTACTTGTTCCGACGTTCTTCCTCTTTTTAATTGTTTCTTCGCTCGCCACTTGAAGTTTCACCGAATTTATTGTTGCTCTTAACTTTACGAGCGTCTTAACAAATGGAAATACGTTAGTGCCGTGGAAATTTATACTTTTCTTTTCAAAGAAATCGGTAATACTTATTTGGAGTTGCTTGATGTAAATTCAATTTATTTTCTGAGCCGTACCAACTACGTATCAGAAAAATGATTAAAAAATTTCCAATAATGTTTCCAAGCTTGATTTTAAGTGTCTACAAATTTATTTACCACTACTTATACACACTCTCTGCGCTAAACTAAAATATTGCATACGATGATATTTTATTATATCTGTAAAAACAGATGTATACGTTTCTAAAGTGAGGTTTTAAAACTACTACACTTGGGTCACATTTGTAGAGCGCTATCCCTTCTACTCTCGTACGTTTTGTATCTTCTGACTTAGCCATCATCAAGCACGAAATTGTACGCCATAATATAATTTATATAATATACGTAACATGTCTTTAATAATAATGTCATTTATTTCATCTAAAATTAGTCAGAACCTACCACTGTACGCTTTCAGATATTCAACGTTTATGATCTCCAAATACTCTTGTCGGGATTTCATTAAAACGGAATCTCTACACTCTATTATAATACCTTTGTTCATACTCCGTAGTAATTATAACGGCCTTTTATAACCAAACACAATAATGGAATAACATAAAGCAATGTACACACTCGCTACGTCATAAGTACGTGTTGATGTAGGTACTTGTTTCAAGTACAGTCAACCACAATTTTTTAAACTATTTTTGACAACAACTTCCAGTAAATCAAACTTTTATGTGTGTAGGTCTTGTACAAGCAAAAACAGACCTTGTAGTTTTATGATGAGCATCCTAAGGGTGGTAAAGCAATTTTATAGTTGATGTTACATACGGGTCCAGTATTCATATTCATACAATACGTATTACATTTACGTAATGTACTCTCTTCGTCATATTCTGTTGAGGGTTACACCCCCAACAATGATCACATAAATGTAGAGGTATTTTTTTGATGATAATGCGGTGAGCTTCCAGATCCTTCCACATACCACTCGACTGAAAGTCTAGTACTTGCTACATATTTCAACTCTATGTAAGTATAACGATTATTACCAGATGGCCAACTTCAGACCTTCTAAGTTGGTCACATGATCCAATTGCTGATTCGGGTCACCGTTGCTACACCAGCACAACATAACTAGGTCACATTACCCTCCTTTCATATTGAGGAACAATTGGGACCTACATCACAACCTCCTGTTCTTATTACATTATTGTAAGCCTTTGTTCATACTCCGTAGTAATTATAAAGCTATTATTATAGACAAACACAATAAGGGAAGGTACACACTACACCCTCGCTGTGTAACTACGTGTTGATATGGCTGTTTTTATTATAACGGGCCCATATCCCCCAATAGAGGCGTAACAGGGGTTCGTTGCGAGAGTTTTGGGACCCACTAGCATGCAGTAACTGCCACTTAACACTTTATTAGGTTGGAATAAAACAAATGTTTGTTGTCTCATATATTATTTTGTTGGACTTATCGTGTACCAATCCAAGTGTCTCTTTTTGTCCATTGTAAATCGGCTTGTATAGAAACTGCATCTTTTAGAAAGTTTCTAAAACTACTTAAAACATTTTTATGATTTTTTAATATCTAGAAATAGGCAGAACGCTCCTATAATAACCAAACACAATAAGAGAATAGACTACACTCTCACTGCGTAACTACGTGTTGATATGGTTGTTTTTATTACATATCCCCCGTAGAGGCGTAACGGGGGTTCGGGGGCCTGCAGTTACTGACACTTAACACTAGGTTGGAATAAAACAAATGTTTGTTGTGTCATATATTATTTTGTTGGATTGCTTACTCCAAGCATCTCTTCTTGTTTATTGTTAATCGGGTTGAACTAAGAAATTACAAGTTGCAATAGGTTTTCAAATATACTTACTTGATAAAACTTTTATATGTTTTTTATTATCTAGATGACAGAACGCTCTTACGAGTATCACAGCTAAACACAATAAGAGAACACTCGTTGCAAAACAACGTGTTGATTTGGTTGTATTTATTACATACGGGCATCCCAACCCAATACAGGCATAACGGGGGTTCGCTGTAAGAGTTTTGGGACGCACTAGTCTGCAGTAAGTGACACTTAACACTTTATTAGGCTGGAATATAACAAATGTTTGGTGCCTCATATATTATTTTGTTGGATTTGTTGTGTAGTTTAAGCATCTCTTTTTGTTCATTATAAACTAGATAGTTCCCGCGACTTCGTCCGCGTGGATTTTGATATTTGAAGAACCCACGATAAAAGGACCATAAACTCAAACTCAAAGCATTTATTCAAAATACATAGGTAACACACCCATTGTACACTTTTGGATTTTCAATTGCTGAATTATAAGATAATGATGTGGTGATAATTAATTAAGTAAACTTAAAACTACAGCTACGAGCCTACCTATTCCAAACGGAACGGGTCCGCCGTCCGGTAGTGAGAAGATGCCCACAAAAACTCAGTCGGAAAAAATTTATATTTTTTTTTTTTTTTTTTTAACGAAATTTTTACTTTTATTATTTAATAATTACTTGAAGATGGAAACAAATAAACTATTAATAAACTTAAATCTAAAAAAAAGAAAAGGATTTATATTTTTGTATTTTGACATTACAACAAACTGCAGCTCAGAAAAATTATCTCGTTGAAATATGTATCATCTATATGTAGTCACTAAACACCAGATGTAATACCATTTACCTCACATAATTTATTGATTAAAATAAAACAAGCCAACAGCTCACGACTCTGACCTGCTTTCACTTCGTAAATCAACGTTTTTACAAGGCAGTCTTTGTTTTCTTTCGGGAAGCAATGACGATATACATCAAACAGACGTCATGTCACTGAAAACTTGCTGAAAACACATCGCTTTTGCGATTAATCGTTTTAGAAATATAGTCTAGGCAGATCGCTTAAAGTTGTAGATGAAGGAAAACCTACTTAGAGTGAAGCCACACGATGAGTTGCGTCGTCGGTACGGCGCCTGAGCGGTGCCGCTGCGTCATCCAAGACCAGAGAGACGAGGGGGGACGAGGGTGGTGCGTTGCAACGCCATATTTTTTGCCGGAGCGGCAACGAATTGCCCGTGTGGCACCCAATACTCAAGTACACAGCGGTGCGGCGCTGTAAGGCACCGGAAACGCATCCCAGTTATTGACGTCATTTTAGCCCCAGCCCAGTGCGTTTGAAGTATTAAAAATTCACCAAAGATTGTCGAAGTAAAGGTCCTCTTTATGTGGTTGAAGGTCAAAGAGGAATTATGAATAAGGTTTCCGCGTACCAAACGCCAGTCATTGTTGAAATTTTCCTTTTCCACACTTTTGTGATAGATATGCCATTTTGTAGACATAAAAAGAATGTTACAGCGAATGCCCGTTGGCAAAATTGTTTCGCCATTTTTGTTTGATACCTCGCGCTCTTTAGACGCATCAAAAATCCGGTTTAAATACTGAGGAATGTGCTAAGCTGGAGGTCATGTTTGTTTGGTTAGATCTGGTGGGCAGTAATTACTAGGGCTGTCACTTCTCATTCAACCTTCTCTTTAGGTAGTTGAAACTGAACCTTATTTTCTGCATGCTATAGTATTTTAATTCGTTTAATTGTAACGTGAGCGAAAGCAGTCACGCATTAGTGACTACATAGAGCATTTTATACATTCTTATTTTTAAAAAAAAGTTAAAATAGATCTACCTTAGTTTTTACATTGTTAAGGTTATAATTCCCGCAAATTGCTAATGTGCGTGGCCGCCATTTTAGTGAGATTTCGAGCTGATGGTATATGTTTACTTAAACATACGTCAAATGACGTCAAAATCGATGTTAATGTGACATGGTTCCAGCGCAATAGCAATTTGCGGGACTTATACATAAAATTTTATTTCGAATCAGGGAATGCATATCATTTGGCAGCCCTAGCCCCTATTAATGAGCAAACTCACTGCTTCGTACTTCAATGGCGCTGTTAGATTTTAAACGAAGGCATATAGCCGGCAAAAAACGTACTTGTATAATAAAAAGAGATTACTTTAAAGAGCTTTCATACTTAGCAGATTCGAAAACGCTTGTCACGGATAAAATAATGGTAGATAACTAACTATAATAAAAACTAGCTGACTCGCCCTACCTTCGCACGGCATGGCTTACTTATTCTTCTTTGAGTGAGTCATTTGAGTTTTCTATACATTATAAACCTTCCTCGTTAGGTATAATCTAAGTGAGGAGGACGAAATCATGGAAATTATCTATTTGGTAGGCAGACATCTTGCATTCCGGAGACGGGCTTTTTATTCCGAAATATCAAAGAGTTCCCTCAGGATTTAAAAAAGCTTTTATAAATCCGCGGGGATGAAGTCGTGGGCATTATCTAGTGTCTTATTAAACTTAATTTTATTACAAAGACTACAATATTTAAGTCAGCATAGATAACTATGTAATAATACCATAATGAAACTTAATTTTATTAAGTACAAAGACTACAATATTTAAGCCAGCATAAGTACGTGAAAATACCACAGTGATATTAACTTTTTCAACCAACAGTGTTAACAATTTTCGGACTAAAGAGTTACACAGTACAGTAACCAGTATTACAAGAGGCTTAACAATGGATTCTACCAATTAGTAAAATACGAAGTGGCTCGGTTTTCACGAATTTAATCAAACTCGTCATAATATACCTCTAAAGGTAACTTTCCACTATTATGAAAATGCTTTTAATATCCATCGAAATCAATAGGTACCTATGAGAATTTTATTGTCCGATTTTGTATGTGACTACAATTTTTTTCACAAAGGTGGCGTATTTTATTTAACTCTTACCTATACTTAATCAATAGGTACTTATAATAAATAATATAATATGTATAGTTTTTCTTACCGTACAATGGCTCCGTTTACCTACGTGCAGTACGCGGCAGAAAGTAATGTACATCGACATTTAGAAGGAGATAGCAGATTTGTAGAGCGTTGGTCCTAGCATTGAGACCGACAAAACGTCATATAGGTATGAGTGACAGAGACAACGCTCTCATCACCATGATCAACCCATCACCGGCTACCTACAGAGCACGGGTCTCCTATCAGAGTGAGAAGGGTTTTGGCCTTAGTCTACCATGCCATGGCCATGTGCGGATTGGTAGACTTCACACACCTTTGAGAACATTATGGAGAACTCTCAGGCATGCAGGTTTCCCGAGAAAATTGCTACCCGAATTAAAATATATCATTTAAAACATTTCACGAAGAAGGTTTATTTATATTATTGCGTATCGTAATATAACACATTTATATTTTGACTATAGAATAGGTAAATCTACCCGTGCGAAGCCGGGGCGGGAGTAGGTATAGATTTAAAGGGAATATAATATAGAATGTCATGACATGCATACGGTATTGCTGGAAATATCTGCGGCTGATACACTAGTGGTAACGAAACTAAATTATATTGTACTGACCTAGAACAGTATTAGACCGCTATAACGGCGGAAACATTCGAACTGCTAGGATTTGGAACGCCCTTCCAGCACCAGTTTTCCCCTCCAATTATAATATGGTAACTATCTTCAAGTGTTTCTATAAATATTTTTATATAGAAACACTATTATGTAGTATTGATAATCAGACGGAATAACACATAACATCTAAACCTTAGTGGTTTTTTGCTGTGTCTAAAGCGGACTTGAACAACATTTTTTATGGTAATAGTAAAACTCACAACATTGAATAGGCATCTTCCAAGCAAGCGCGCTCTATCTTAGGCTGCATCATCACTTGCCACCAAGTCTGATTGCAGCCAAATGCTAGTCTATAGATTTAAAAAACAAGATACGTTGAAAGTTATGTAAAATGCTTACCGGGTTAACAGCAGTCATTGCAACATGGACATAACTCCGCCTACCAGGTCAATCTGAAACAAAGGGAATAAAATTTTAACTGCTTTTTTGTCGTATCACTCATTTAGAGTGGTCGTGTTACAAAATCCATTCTCCATACTTCCATACGTTTATTTTAATTATGTAGGTGTGCTTAGTCTTTGTTTTACTATTATAAGACATTGAAATATGTATGGTGCTAAATAACTAAGTATAGTTGTTAGTTAGTGATTTTTTTATGTTTCTGTGTATTTTATTAGTTATGTTTAGTTATCATTAGTTTATGATTCCGTGGCGTCACCCGGTTCAGGGTACCAGCTGAAAATCAGCGCTGCATGTTCTTGTGCAACAAGGCATACAGCGTAATGCTGAGCTGGGACCCTTTTTTCGGGTTGTGCCACACAATATGACAGTTTGTTCCGGCGTTTCTTTTGCTTGTTCTCAGGTGGAAGAAGCGCCGGAATAACCAGCTCTTATAGCTTTAAGTTGTGATGTGTGGCACAATTGTATAAATAATCGTCTTTTCTTTCTTTCTTTCTTAATATTTTAAATGCGAAACTGTGTCTGTCTCATGTCTGTCAGTCTGCTAACTTTTCACCGCCCATCTGTTTAACCGATTTTGATGAAATAAGTTACAGAAATAGCTTCGAGCTTGCATCCTGGGGAAGCATATAGGCTACATTTGATCCCGGAAAATCAAACAGTTCCCACGGGATTTTTAAGAACTTAAATCCACGCGGATGAACTCGCGGGCATCATCCAGTAAGATTTGAGTATTTTTTGGTCGCTAGAAATGCGCTTAGTGGTCGTTGAGATTTTCATCGATCTACAAAGATAATATTAAATATGCGCCTCACGAGTCTTCGTCCCTTTTTGTTTATTTGATGACAAAAGCCCTTGATTAACGTTGATAACCTAGTGGTTACGACGATGGCTTCCTGCACTTGGCTAGCGTAGTAGACTATTGTTTAAGCCCTTCTTCGTATTTTGAGAATATACCCATGCTCAGACAATGGGTTGAAACTTGAGATGATGAATGGCCTTTATATGGTTCATATAGTCTGTATACATATATTAAAGGAAAAGCCGACTGACTGACTGATTGACATACTGCCTGACTGTTTTATCAATTCGCACATCTCAAACCACTGGATGGATCGGGCTGAAATTTTGGATGCAGATAGCTCTTATGACGTAGGCATCTGCTAAGAATGGATTTTTGAAAATTCAGCCCCTAAGGGGGTAAAATAGCAGGTTTGAAATATACGTAGTCCACGCGGATAAAGTCGGGGGCATAAGCTTGTAGATAATATAATCTAATCGGGGGTTTAACGAAAGCTCTGAATTTTGTCATGTTCCTGCGACATACTATTTTTATTAGGCACTAACTTCCATTACCACAGCACGATATAATATGGACAGTTATTAATGACAATCGTAAATTGAATTAGGTCAAAAGCAATATCGGAATTGCTATTAAAAGCGGGTCGACCATGTTGACATGTTGCTACGAGTTCCAAGTAAGCTGACTCAATGCTGTCTCCTAATACTACTCCATAGGATTTAGCCACACTGTTAGCGTTTTTATGCTAAACTACATGATGCTCGCGACTTCGTCTTCTTTCGGTTTTTTCGGGTTTACAAAAACCTCGTGAGAACTCTTTTATTTTCCACGATAAATTTAGCCTATACTAGTCTCCGGGTTACAAGCTATCTCTGTGTCAAATAGATGGTGCCCGTGACTTCGTTAGCGTGGATTTTGGTTTTTGAACCCCGTGGGAACTCTTTGGTTTTCCTGGACAAAAAATTGGCCTATGTCCTTTCCCGGGATGCATGATATCTCTGTACCAAATTTTGTGAAAATGTGTTAAACGAATGGGCTGTGAAAATCGACACACTTTCGCATATTAGTATGATGAATAAAAAGTATTTGTGTAATAATTGTAGCAAGTTCGTATATGACCTGCTACGAAGCGTAGCTTGGCGTAGCAATAAAGAGATTGATTCATCTTTTCGAGTATTGTAAAAAGCTAAGCTGAATAATTACTATAGACTATGCAGCACACTCAAGCTAGTGGATAAGGTACAATCAACTCACGCATTATCATCCACCCTGACGAGTACCTACTATACAACTACCTACGCCAGACGCTTCAATAAACATCGTAGGTTTTTTATTGTACATACCTTTCATTTGCAGTGACTCATACAGCATTTGTACATACATATCAAGAGTAAGACGGTAGTTAATAGTCTGCCCGCTGGCAGTGAGATAGGCGCCTTAGAGAACACGATGGAAATTAACTAACATCACGAACAAATGTGGCCTTTAACGACAGAGCAATAAGAACCACAATATTATGTCGCTGGCCCATAATAAGATACGTTGAGGCACATAGAATAGCGTTCAGAGTCAGTAGGGCAAACGTCCAAGTCCATTAATAAAATTGAATCAGACGAACATTCCGAGGCACAATATGTGCACGTGTGGGGATAAATAAAGACACCGGAATGCCAGAGAACTGTGCATAGCGTCATTCTGTCAAATTCTTACACGATATTATGCCTTGTGTCTGTTGAACAACTTCTAACAGAAGGAAGTTAAATTGAAAATGTTGCCAGATTTATCAGATATAATTATGTTTCCCCAGCGCCTTCACCACTGGAAGGCTAAGCAGAAGAAGAAGGCTGAATTGATTTTTTGTCATATTAATATGTTGTACAATCTGAAAAAACCGGCCAAGTGCGAGTCAGGCTCGCGCAATGAGGGTTCCGTACTAGTCGTATTTTTTCGACATTTTGCACGATAATTAAAAACTATGATGCATAAAAATAAATAAAAATCTGTTTTACAATTTACAGGTGACCTTTCATAATATGATATCCCACTTGATATAGTCACTCACTTCGAAAGTTGAAAATACTAATTATTAGTTCATGACCACAATTTTTTTTTTTTTTTATGAGATGTAAGCCTAAATTCACGGTTTTCAGATTTTTCCCCAAATGTCAGCTATAAGATCTACCTACCTGCCAAATTTCATGATTCTCGGTCAACGGGAAGTACCCTGTAGGTTTCTTGACAGACAGACAGACAGACAGACAGACAACAAAGTGATCCTATAAGGGTTCCGTTTTTCCTTTTGAGGTATGGAACCCTAAAAAGGATCCTTTTCAGCATAATGATCCATGCCTTATACAAACACAAAATCATATAAGTATAGCACTGATTTTCAGCTAAAATCCTAATCTAGGGAATCAGATTTTTTTAAAGAAATCGATGGAATTGCTAAAAATGAATCGTTGGAGTTTCTTAGTTGGGGGATTATGTTATATTATATGCAAAATTTTAAATTTCTAGACCCTTTCGAAATTCCCAGCGGGAACTCTTGGATGATACCTACCTATATATACATAATCTTGGAGAGTTACATCCCAAATTTTGGACTCTACTAGAAGACCTAAAATGGCATCTTAATCAGTTTCTTCCAGACACTGAAAAATATTAATAAACTAGCTGATGCTCGCGACTGCGTACGCGTGGATTTAAGTTATTTAAAATCCCGTGGGAACTCTTTGATTTCCCTAGATAATAAGTAGCCTATGCCACTCTCCAGGTCTTTAACTATACCCGTACAAAAATTCACGTCGATCCGTTGCTCCGTTGCGACGTGATTTAAGGACAAACCAACAAACAAACACACTTTCACATTTATAATATGGGTACTGATTGTAAGCAAGATAAAAACTTAACTTATTTTAACTTTTGCAGGAATTAGTAGGTAATGAGTAGCAACGCAGAGGCGTCATAAATTATGAATTCACACTCATATAAATAAAGTTGCTTCTAATCGAAAGTAGAAACCGCAAACTATTTTCGTGTACAAAATGCAAGCTACATAAATCTACGTGCAAGATTCATCCGAAATTATAACGTACAATCGCCTACACGAGCCATCTGTCAAAAATATTTACGCTTCTGTCGACACCTTGGTATATACCGCGATTTTAAATAGAAACTGGAAATGAACAGAAAAATAAAGCTCAAGCGCAATCAGTGTGACAACGCTTTTCGCGGTTTTGGCATCGAGAAAGCGTTGTCACACTGATTAAGATTAGGCTACTGATCTAGCATTGAAAATCACTACCCTACCCTACCCTACTATAACTACTATACTACCTATTTACTATTGTTTGTTGGTTTATTGGTTTGTTGGTTTGTACTTTAATCACGTCGCAACGGAGCAAAAGATTGACGTTATTTCTTGCATGGGTATAGTTTAGGACCCGGAGAGTGACATAGGCTACTTTTTATCCCGGAAAATCAAAGAGTTCCCGAGGGATTTTTAAAAACTTAAATCCACGCGTACGATGTCGCGGGCATCAGCTAGTTAGTCAATAATAATTATACAAGTAGCGTAGAAGAGGCATGGCGAAAATCAAGTGCTTCAGAAACTGGTTCGCCATTCCTGCATATAAAGGTAGTAGAGGTCAGTTGGTAGGTATGTTCCGGTAATAAAATATGAAGTTCACCAATGTTTCCTGCAGTAAAACTGTTGTCAAACGTTTAAAGTTAGTTGACATTACAGAAGAAACTATTCGAGCCGAGCAAACGCATTACGAGGTAGAATTAACGAGTTTAGTTGTTACACCTTCGCTGTTTAATGAGCGCATTTGTCAAGAAACGTGAAATCTCGTACGCTTGCTATATGACATAAGTATACACAATTAAAAAAAGTATGCACAGTGTTTATTGAGATTTTTAATTACAGTGTATAGATTTTTAATTACAAGTACAATTAAAACAGCACTGAGCATTTTTATCAATGCTCGGCTATGCTAAGCTTGCGACCTATTGTTTATTCTTAGATTTTTAGTTAAAAATCTGTTTAAGTACATTCTAAAACAGATTTTTATTTCTTGTTAAAGATTATAATATAGATTTTAAATTATCGTGCAAAATGTCGATAAAATACGACTGTAGTACGGAACCCTCGGTGCGCGAGTCTGACTTACACTTGGCTGGTTTTTAGTTTTATAGGCTCTTCGTCAGTATATTTTGCATATTAAGTACCTACCTACTTACATCACGCCGTAACAAAGCAATGAATTGACGATATTTTTTAATGAATATATTAAAATCCTGGAGAGTGAGATAGGCAACTTTTATCCCGCAAAATAAAGAGTTCCCACGAGATTTATTTTTAAACCTATATCCATGCGAATGAAGCCGTGGGCATCAGCAAGTAAGTATCTAATAGGTTTATCGTTTTTTTTTATATGAAGAATATTAGCCATGTTAAATGACAAATATTCCGCTTTCCTCTCCAATTAAGCGTCAGGCTTGTGCTAGGAGCAGGTACGACAATAGTGCAACAGGCGGGGTTTGAACCGTCGGTCGACCTTTCGGTTTTCAGTCCACTCCTATACCGGTTGAGCTATTGAGGCTCAAAATATAGTGCTTATGCAGACAATCAAAAATATTACTTTTCATTTTCTAAATCTTCAGCATAAAATTTTACGGACTGAGATACCTATATAGTGACCAATGACGAATTTAATAGTTATAATTATTATTACAAAGTAGGTGAGTACGTCATGTACCTACTCCGCCAGGTGACGTATTTCGTTCGTCATCAAGATATTTTTAATAATTATTTCATTCATAAGACTAGTTGTACATCTGCCAACGTCTTTTACTTTAATTCAAATATAATTTATACCGCCAAAAATTGTTTAAGCTTTAAATACATCGCCAACAATCTCCGTTTTGGTGGATAACGTGCCTAAGTAATTTGTATGCAAGTAAATTTTTATTAGTAAGGGTCCCAAAATATTTTCACAATTTCGCAAAATAATACGATAGTACATCTTGCTTAACGTAATTTGTTTTAGCAAAACTACAACGTAAAATAAAATGATGAGTAGCTATTCTAGTTTAAATGTAAAATTTTCTATTTCACGAACATATGGGGCTTTAGAACTTAAAAAATCATTTGTTACTTGCTTTAAGCTGCTGCAGAGCGCCTGACAGCTTGATTTATCGCCTCGCTAGTCGCTAGCAATACAGACACCTAAACTTTAACAACTATACTTGAATCTATACATACTTATTATGGAACATCTGCAAAATGAAGATGCTGTTAGAAGTTAGAAGATGGGCCTTATTGTCTATTACATTCAAACTGTATTTTCTTATTCATTATCTTCTATGCATCTTCTAAGTCAACCGGCGCAAGTTCATTGTGATTGCCGACAATTTTTAAATTTCCTCGTCAATACTTGTGGCTGCTGGTACAGCAACTCTTTCCTAACTGGAATTAGAGTAGCTTCCTCGGGATGTACGATTCGTTTCTCTAGATGGATACTACTTACGATTATACATTAGAGCGGCGCAGCATTATATTATTATGAACTAGATGATGCCCGCGACTACGTTCGCGTAGATTTAGGTTTTTAAAAATCCCGTGAGAGTTTTTAAGTAGCCTATGTCCTTTCCTGGGATGCAAGGTATCTATGCAGAGACTTACTTTTTATCCCGGAATATCAAAGAGTTTTTACTGGATTTACAAAAAACGAAATCCACGCAGACGAAGCCGCGGAGATCATCTAGTAAAAAAAAACCGGCCAAGTGCGAGTCAGGCTCGCGCAATGAGGGTTCGGTACTACAGTCGTATTTTTTCGTCATTTTGCACGATAATTCAAAAACTATGATGCATAAAAATAAATAAAAATCTGTTTTAGAATGTACAGGTCTTCACCTTTCATATGATACCCCGTCTTGATATTATAGTCACTCACTTCGAAAGTTGAAAATACTAAAATTTAGTTCATGACCACAATTTAATTTTTTTGTGTGATCTAACCCTAAATTCACGGTTTTCAGATTTTTCCCCAAATGTCAGCTATAAGATCTACCTACCTGCCAAATTTCATGATTCTAGGTCAACGGGAAGTACCCTGTAGGTTTCTTGACAGACAGACGGATAGACAGACAGACAGACAGACAGACAGACAACAAAGTGATCCTATAAGGGTTCCGTTTTTCCTTTTGAGGTACGGAACCCTAAAAACCGGCGAGTGAGACTCGCGCCGAGGGTTCCGTACTCAGGTATTTTTTTCGACATTTTAAATACAATTTTTCGATAAATCAAAAACAATTTTGCATAAAAATAAATAAAATTTGTTTTAAAATTTACAGGTACAACCCTTTCATAATATGATACCCCACTTGGTATAGTTATCTTACTTTGAACTTTGAAAATACTTATTATTTATTTAGGAACACAATTTAATTTTTTTTGTAATGTAACCATAAATTCACGGTTTTCGGATTTTTACTTTACTTGTGCTTTAAGACCTACCTGTCTGCCAAATTTCATGATTCTAGGTCCCTATAGGTATAGGAAGTACCCTATAGGTTTTCTTAACAGGCACCACAGACGGACAGACAGACAGACAACGAAGTGATCCTATAAGGGTTACTTTTTTATTTTGGGATACGGAACCTTAAAAATTTAAAATGTTGTACAAAATAAAGACAAAGCGCTACAGTTTATGAAGGGCGGCCATCATTTTTATCACTTTGCTTGAAAAACTTTAATAAAAACGGAGACACCGGCGCGCAGGTGAGATATTACATTTTTATGTACAGGTTGCTTTTTAATATTTATCCATCTTATATAACGAAGTGGTAGTCGTGTACAAAAAGACGAAATTTCGAATAAACGACTCGCTCAGCGAAGTATATTTATATCGTGAGGAATTTATAAAGGAGCTTGATTTTTAGCAATTTCATTGCAATTATGAAGCCGGCAAGATGTAAGTAGTCCCGAGCGCGCAATTCAGTGAAGACTGAAGTATGAGCTGAAACTACGCCTACCTATCCTAAATGAATTCATGATAATAAGAAACGACTAAATAAACCTCGCTAAAGCTTAAAAATGAGCTTACGTACTACATCACTGTTTCAAATACTATAAAAACATCGAGCTGCCCTATAACCTATTGAACGTTGATGATACTAATTACTATGCCAGAAATCTTCACGTAAGTACCAACAACAATTGTACTAAATTTCAATTCAATCAAACGAACTAAAAGACAGACAAACATTAATTTTATACATGAGATTCACATAGGTTGAATTTTAATAATAATAAATGGGAAGTAGAGAATCCTATAGATAGATAGAATCCTAAAGAGATAACTAGTTAGTAGGTAGTACCTACTACTAGATAAGAGTTTTTTGTAATTTCCTCAAAGGTCTGAAAAGTCAGCCTATCCGCAGATTACCTCGTTATAATTACTCTTACCTACAACTCTTTATAATATCAGTGTAGATTATAATGTAGATTACGAGAAGTATATACTTAGTATTTTTCTAATATTTTCTCCTTCTAAGGTTTCTTTTATATTTCTTTTAATGTTATTTTAGAGTTTTGTACCTATAGCACAAAACTTTACATAATAGAAAGTATAAACGATACAATGTCGAGACTAATCCAATCGGTATAATATTATTCGTACAATGTTTTATTACAGTACGACCACAACTATATTCGTATTTGAAATGACAATAAAATGGCCGATAGAAAAAACTCGTGGACTAACTGCCGCGAGGCAAATAGCCAAACCATTAATAAAATTGAATTAGTGAGACCGTATTGGCCGACAATGGCCAGTCACAAAGCGCTTTATAAATCTTCGGAACCGAATCAAATCAAAAACATTGGGCGCTACAATAGAACAAAGGGCAATTTGCTAACGAGTCTTTTGACCGGTTTGTTGGCGCGGAAGGATGGTTTGTACAATTTTTCAAAACATACAAATTGCGCAGGTTCCTACTTACATTACCAATAGGTAGGTTTAGTAAACATTGGGGTTTATGTACCACTAGTTAAAGCCCGGCCAGTGGCTGGGGCTCAGTCAGATTATTAGAGAAGTCCTATATAATTTTTTGTCTTTTTTTCTTGACCAAAATTGACCTTTCTTGTCCAGGGTCCAAGACTCCCGAATTGGATTCCTGACTATGGTTTACGGTGCGGTACGGTACAGAAGCAACTAGTGACCAACTTTACAAAATTTAACTTTTGTCTTCGACTTCATCCGCGTGGTATAATTTATAGCCTACCTACTAGATGATGCCCACTTCATGCGCGTGGATTTAGGGTTTTTAAAAAACTTGTGGGAACTCTAACTTTCTGGGATGAATGTCCTTCCCCAGGATGTAAGCTATATCTGTACCAAATTTCATCAAAATCGGTTAAACTGACCGTGAAAAGCTAGCAGACAGACAGACAGACACACTTCTGCATTTATAATATTAGTATGGAAGTATGGATAAATAGCACTTACAGATGTATATCTATTTGTGACAGAATCAAATCGCAGTCCCGGAGATTATAACTCAAAATACCTAGTTCTTTATAATAGTAGGATAATAATATAGAAGTGCAGAATATCCATATATTATATAGATACTTAGTGTAAAGGACATACAAAGTAGCACATTATAAATGAAATAAACAACATAGCACTGTTTCATTACATCCCGGAAGCTATCTTGATTTATGACATTTAGGCAGTCACAGACGCGCCGCTTGCCAATCAGTAATCAATCACATTAATATACAGGGTCGTTCGTTTAGAGGCTAATGAGATCGAAAAACAAGCTAATTGCGAGTCAGACTCGCGTACTGAGAGTTCCGTACTACAATCGTATTTTTTCGACATTTTGCACGGTAAATCATAAACTATTATGCACAGAAATAAATAAAAATCTGTTTTAGAATATACAGGTAAAGCCCTTTGATATGATACCCCATTTCGTATAGTAATCTTACTTTAAAAGATGAAAATACTAATTACTTATTTGTTCATGAACCTTTTTTTTTTGTGATGTAACCACAAATTCACAGTTTTCAGATTTTTCCCCTTATGTGTGATATGAGACCTACCTACCTGCCGAATTTCATGATTCTAGGTTCCAGTTTTCCTTTTGAGGTATGGAATCCTAAAAATGATAATTTGAACTACTAATTAAAATAAAGATTTTTAAAAACCCACGCGGGCATCATCACTAGTCATCATCATCATCATCATCATGATTCATGATCAACCCATTGCTGGCTCACTACAGAGAACTCTCACTCTGAGAGTGAGAACTGTTTGGACATAGTCTACTACGCTGGCCATGTGTGGATTGGTGGACTTCACACACAATATTATGGAAAACTCTCAGGCATGCAGGTTTCCTCACGATGTTTTCCTTCACCGTTAAAGCAAGTGATATTTATAAATAATATCTATCCCGGCTGTACTCACGTGTCTAGTCGACGTTAGCCTGACTAGTTTCGAACCCATCCGGGGTCCTTTTTCAAGGAGTCATATTTAGTTACTTAAAACGCACATAACTCCGAAAAGTAAGAGGTGCGTGCCCGGGATCGAGCCCCCCCGATCTCCGATTAGAAGGCGGACGTCCTAACCACTAGGCTATCACAGATTTTTACCTTTTATCATCTAGTACCTACTTAATAAATTTAATCTATATATATAAAAGGAAAAGGTGACTGACTGACTGACTGACTGACTGACTGACTGATCTATCAACGCACAGCTCAAACTACTGGACGGATCGCGCTGAAATTCGGCATGCAGATAGCTATTATGACGGAGGCATCCGCTAAGAAAGGATTTTCCAAAATTCAACCCCTAAAGGGGTAAAATAGGGGTCAAACCCCTGGTTTGGTATGGTATGGTAGTTTGTATGGTCCACGCGGACGAAGTCGCGAGCATAAGCTAGTTAATACAATAAATCAGAATACAGTTCTAAAGCAACTTTACATGTTGTTTGTAAATTAACGACCACGTGTTTCCGCATCCAGTTAGGTACCTAGGTACATATATCCCATATCCCTAAACGAAACATGCTAAGTACCTACATACATTGTATACTCTCACTGCATGTTCTCCACCGACGAGTAAACCAAATGTTCTCTAATGTAGTGATGTCTTATTTGGGCTGAACACGCAAGAGAACAAATTGGTCGGAATGGAGCTGTATTTATATACCTACTGAGCAATTCGCTGGAGTTTATATAAAGCACTTACAAAATTAAACGTGTTTTGCACAATTTAGGACCTTTGTCTTTACTATTATAAAATTATGATGGTTAAATCGTTAATTTGATAGAATTCAATTATAACACTAAAGATGGGTAGGTATCTAAGCATAACTCATTTCATGGAACAATGTTCAGTCATCATTGTAGTTGTCGCAGTGTTAATCCGGCTCGAAGGACCATATACGTGTTTCAGCCGCCCGAACAACGACAAATACTATTTCATGCAACATTGGCATCCTAGTGTATGCTGTTATTTAACTGTCTTCGGCAGATAGATAATTATGTAGATATATATAGATAATTTTTAACCTTTATAATATACTAGCTGATCCCTGCGGCTTCGCCCGCGTAGATTTAGGTTTTTAAAGATCCCCTATAGCCTTTGTCACTCAGGAATAATGTAGCTTTCTACTGGTGAAAGAATTTTTAAAATCGGTTGAGTAGTTCCAAAGATTACACCCTACAAATAAACTTAACGACATACCTCTTTATATAATAGTATAGAAGTATAGATTAGGTACTCGCTTCTCTTTCCAAAATAGAACAAAACTATTGTATGCACGTTTGTCTATATATTGCCCAAAACCTTGGTTGATTTTAATTTTTTTATTACTAGATGATGCCCGCGACTTCGTCCGCGTGGATTTGGGTTTTTAAAAGTCCCGTGGAAACTCTTTTATTTTCCGGAATAAAAGGTATGTCCTTTCCCGGCATGTAAGCTAACTCTGTACCTAGTTCCGTCGAAATTGCAGTTTAACCGATTTTGCCGTGCCGTGGCCGTTTTTGGGCTGTGAAAAGCTAACAGTCAGACAGACAGACAGACATACTTTCACTTTTATAATATTAATATGGATTACCATACTATCATTTAGAAAATTAATTTCCGAGGAATGTTTATACCTTGACTATGCACATATGCCGTAAATACGTAAGACCATCAGTGCAACTCAGTTGGTAAAAAATACCTCATCAACATAATATCAGCCATATATCATATTTAGAGCCTTAATAGCTCAACCGGTAAAGGAGTGGACTGAAAACCGAAAGGTCGACGGTTCAAACCCCACCCATGGCACTATTGTCGTACCTACTCCTAGCACAAGCCTGACGCTTAGGTGGAGAGGAAAGGGGAATATTAGTCATTTAACATGGCTAATATTCTTTAAATATATATATTTATTTATTATTATTATTATATATATGTAACTTCTCTACGCTACGATGACTCCCGGTTCTCAACCAACCTCATCCAGCCACTTCCCGCCTCCTTCTTGATTTCGTCAATCCAGCGTATTGGAGGGCGCCCCAGCCCCCATACTGAGTTTATTTATTAGCGGTCTTAGGTCTCTACTCTAAAACTTGACTATCACTTCTCCATCAACAACCTTAGTTCTTCTGCAGATCTGTTCATTTTAGATCTTATCTTCAACTAGCTTATGCTCGCGACTTCGTCCGCGTGGACTACACAAACTTCAAACCCCTATTTCACCCCCTTAGGGGTTGAATTTTCAAAAATCCTTTCTTACCGAATGCCTACGTCATAATAGCTATTTGCATGCCCAGCCCGATCCGTCTAGTAGTTTGAGCTGTGCGTTGATAGATCAGTCAGTCAGTCAATCCGTTTAATATATATTTAGAGAAGAAGACTTAAAGACTAAACATATACCCTACATTGTTCGTCGGTAAAAATTCCGTTTATAAGTTCCCACGTTTTAGCGCCATACCTATAAAAATAAATACTTAGGTAGGTATATTTTTATTTATCCAGAAAAAACTTTATTAAAGGACTCTACCCACTCAACTCACAACGTATATCTACGTCATTAGATATTTATAATGTATTTTCTAGAATGTTTAACGAATCCTTGCGTAGGGAATAGGGATGTCACGCCGCCGTGCACGAGCCGTACCACGTACGAGGCGCGGACGAGGCACGGATTCAAAACATCACGAACATTTTATATGAAGCAGTTCATGCTGCACCGTATGGCGTCCGTACACGGACACAGCACGGTGTAGCATAGGAATTGGCATAATTAATCATCCCTAACTCGGTGCGGGCGAGCGCGAGTGACATGCGGGTGTGCGTGGCGTCCCCCCGCCTCATATCGCAATTACCATCTCAAACTATCGCGGACTATACAGACTTACATATACCATGGAAATCAATACACTGAAAACAAAACACGAAGTATGTAAGCTTGAGCGTGCAATGGCTTACCACGCGCGGCCAGTGAAGCTACGCCAAATTAAATATTTAAAAAAAAAACTTAATTCGAGTTGTTATTAGAGGTCTCGCCTCTCGCGCCTCGCCTCTGCCGGTGTGTCTTACGCCTTAGAGTTTATCATTACTTGATAAACACGAAAAACAAACAGGTTATTTGACCATGATTTATGCGAATTTAGTAAATAAATAATATTCAAACTTTTTTACAAAAATAAAACTGTAAAAAATTCTTTAGCAAAATTATTATTGTTTAACTAAAGATAACATAATCTTATACAAACAAAATAGTACAGAATAATGATAATAAATAATTAATTAGTGTTTGCCATCCTTAAATATTGCAAGCATTTCAGAAATTAATTAGTTAACATGAAAATACCTACTAGATACCTAATTATATTTACGGCACGAAAACAAATCTCAAATTTCTCACAGGCTGTCTTCGGATAATTAACAATGTTGAGAGGTTTCCTAAACCCTCCCTCCACTTGAACGTGATTTCTGCAGGTGAAAGGGGCACTTTTTGTGAGGCAGGAATCCCACAAAAAGTACGGTGAAGCAAAATTGGCTTCGTGTAGAACGTTTTTGATTTATTTATCTAGCATGTTAAGGTGACACAAGAAATGGAACTACTGTCTCACTAAACAAAACATTATTATTTAGGTATGTGTTGTTAAAAAACGTGTAAATACACGTTAGCCAGTTAGGCTTTTGATTTTCAGGAAGGTTTTACTCATTGTAAAATGCAAAGTGAGGGCTTATTTTAAATCTGGTTAAAAATTAAGAATTTGATAATCTATGAAAACAAAACAATCCTAATAATATTAGGTAAAACCTACATCTACATCTTTAAACATTTGTAAGAATAGGCAGCCTTAACTGTCGGCTTTGGTGTGTTTGGTTTATTGTACGTGGTAGGAACCTCTATGTAACAGGCATTACAATATGAGTAGCGTAGATACATAAGAAATACAGTCGAAAACAATAATACCAAAATAATTAAGAGTAAAGATTACAGTAGATTAAATTTTCAGTTTAAAAGTGCTTATTTTTATGTTGATTGTAAAAGTTGTCAACAATTTGGTGTTATAATTATTTTTACAAATCAACATCACGGCAAGTTCTGCCGACGCGCGACGTTCTAACTAAATACTTACCGTTTATGGCTTTATATTAGTAACGTGTTTCTCTATTTAAAATCCGCTTATTCCGACATCGCTCGCCACGTTGCAAGGGCAAAAAAATATCATAAAAGCTTCTCTTTATGTCCCTTCTGTGCATTAGAGAGAATTTTAAATGTACACGTAAACGTGTTTTCTCTATCTGACAGTTTTAGAGGGGAGTTTTGTCTAATCCCAAGGTAAATGTCCGTTGTAAAACTTTTTTTAATCCGGCATAAAACATTGTACCTACTTATAAATAATTGAAAATATCACTGCAACTTTTAATAAGTAAGCCTCATTCGATTAACAGTCTTAAAGCGGATTTACTTTCTGCTTAGTGGAAATATATTGTAGTAGATATACCTACTATAAAAACACCTTCCACAAACTACATACAGTGTGGAATCTGTTAGTGAACAAAAATAACTGTGAATCATAAAGGGGATAGTAACCGAAATAACGTGAGCAAAAAACTTTTTTTAAATAGAAACCTATACAAAACAGCTAAATATACATTTACACGTAATATATGGTGATACATCGCTTACGAAACCCATTAAATGGATTACATTCTTGGCTCGTCTCGACACTACGACACTACGAAAACAACGTTGCCGCGAGAATAATAGCATTATCGAACATGTCGCATGTGTATGTCGCATACGTATTCCAATGCCAAAATATTCTTATTAAGAATATTCTACAAGCAATACTCAATGAAGCTTATGGGGATAGCCCTTGAAGATAGGTCAGGTCATGCATAAATTGTATGTGGGAATGAGCTTTATACTGTGAAGAGGCCCTTTCAAGAAACACGAAAGAGTCCGCAGGAGGTATCTACCACAGAGTGTACTAAACTTTAAAGTCACCTATATGAACCGAAATGGTGTAATAAGAATTATTATTTACTAGCTTATCCCCGCGATTTCATCCACGTGGACTACACAAACTTCAAACCCCTGTCTTACCCCCTTAGGGGTTGAATTTTCAAAAATCCTTTCTTAGCGGATGCCTACGTCATATCTGCATGCCAAATTTCAGCCCGATCCGACCAGTAGTTCGAGTCATGCGCTGATAGATCAGTCAGTCAGTCAGCTTGTCCTTTTATATAATTATAGATTACATCCATGTAAAATTGTTACATTTTTATGAAATAGAAATATTATGATTATTTATTCAAATAAACTTATAATCCCCAAAACATTTTTTTAAGTTAGACGCCTACTCGTAATGGACAAAATATTTCATTCGAACACTTAATTAGTCATTGAAGCGATATAAATTGCTTATCGGGCATAAAATTAACGATCTCTTCATTTTATTCAAGTGTTTATTGAACACCGCTGGAAACATGAGCGCGTAAATTAATTAATATAAGTAATTTATTGTCTATAGTATTAACAGATACACTTTTAAGGTGTTCGTTCCTGAAGGTTGCCAACGTCCGTCCGTCCTCCGCTGTCCGTCCGTCCGTTTGTTTGTCAGCGGGTTGTATCTCATGAACAATGCACGGGCCTACAATTTACTGACTTATACATGGTATATAGTATTTTTTTGTAAATTGAATATATGAAAAGAGCAACCACCGAGTTTCTTAGTGGTTCTTCTCGGGAAAAAGTATATTTTGAACCAGTGCTTGATTCAGTGACGATCCAAAAGCTCTTGTAAAAGTTTCCTATTTCATCCTATATAGCATATTATCCTATGAAATATGTATTTTTGTAATTTTTTACATACAGTCGAAATCAATTTATAACTTGAAAAATAACGGACTTTCGTACAAACTTTCATCCCTTATTTAACTTACTTAACGGTGAAATTTCTATAAATCCTTTCTTAATTTTAGGTTTAGACTATGCAATTGATAGATCAATCAGTCAGCCATTCAGGACAAATCTGGCTCTTAAGAAATCTTTTTATAGGTATAGGTTAATTCATCTATGTTCTAGTTTACACCTACAATACAGGGCGAAAACCGGCAAAGTTAGGCATGAAAATAAAACAGAGAATTGTATTTTCTGTTTCATTTTCCATGCCTAACTTTGCCTCCCTCTCAATTGATAGGCCGTTCCGCACGTCATATCCCACAAGCCCTGATGAAACGCGACTATACGAAATACGATAAACATTCGAAACGCTAAACAAGGATTCACAAAGGGTTACAGAGTCAGGCAAAAAGGTCTCAAAAGCAATTACAGTTTGAACCGAAGTTTTAAATGGAAGCGTAAAGGTTGTTCGTATAAAACATGGCGTACAGAAGCCCTTGTTAGCCTTGATTCATTCTACAACGTGGGTTTGTATTTCATTCATGTATGTGTGTGAACTATTCGTAGCATTCGTGTGAAATAGACATATTCGAGTATGTTGAAAGAAGTGTGCCATACAAAAGGACAGTTATTTTTTGTGCTAATTCGAAGCGGCCCACCGAGCGTACCGGGTACCTATTAAAGTTGACTTTTTGTGTCAAATGGTATTCGTGTGGACAGAGGTCTATCACTACTATGTAGTTCCGAGTACGCTCACATAACGCTCACTGATGCAGCTATCAGCGCCAAAATGGCGAATATCCAGTTGCTTCAAAAACAGACCGGCAATCGTAGGTCCAGAAAGGTCAATGATTCGCAGTCTATAATAAATCATTGATGTGGGATGAATCATATATAACCAACAGCTCGCTTACGCTTTTCTGTAATTGTACTACGTGAAAGGTTCGGATTTCATCCTTTGCAAGTAGGTACTATTAATGGAGGTTCATCTGCCCTACACTATTATAAAGATTTCCGCTTACTTTTTATAAAAGCCTCTGCCCTAAGTTTGCTTGGAAAAGATATTTAATGCTTATTGCACTCGTTTACTTTAAATTTCTGAGTATTTTAGTGTATCTGTTTGTAGTATTCAATGAACTATATGTACATAAGTAGTACTCATTTTAATGTAGGTACTTTTAAAGACAAAAAGAGCAGGTAAAACCTACAAAATGGCACATTGACGATGTGGCACACTGACAGAAGTACAAACGGACTGGACGAACTGTTCCTTGTTTTACTACAGAACCCTAATAAAAAGCTTACACACACTCAATGTAAGGTCCTGTCGTAATGATGCCGTCTCGCTGGTATCGCCTAGAATTTAATAATAATCGCACATTACAGCCCACACATTGGATTTTATATGGACTCCGATAGCACTGATTCAGTATTGCCTATCATGAACCTACCAAAAAGAGTGAAGTAATGACGTGAGATGTTAAGCTACATTACGTCCTGAAACTACAGTTTCCAGATAGGGCTGTCAATTTACAAAAAATATGAAATATCTCTTTAGAGGTAGACAAAACGCAATGTCAAGGCACTTGCTTCGATGTTTTTTTCTAATTTTACTTAGCCATCTAATTACTTCCAAAAGTTTTTTGTTGGTTTTTCTTGGCAGAATGGGCATTTCAAACTAAGTATAGTAAGTAGTTAGTTGTAAACAGGAAGAGAAGATTCAAAAACAACTTATTAATGTTTACTTATTTGAACAAAAATATTTTATATTCTATTATATTATGTTATGTTACGTGATTCAAAACTAGCTATTTGCACAAAAAGTAGTTACCAAACAATAAGATTATATTCATCGATCATCGTGCTCCATATCCAAATTGCTGGATTAATTTGCAAAAAGAACTCGAAAATCAGGTATAAATTCGCTGACGTTCGTAGTTTCAGGCACGTTGGGAAGTGGGTAACCCTATCACTCGCTCGTAAAACCGAGCGAAGTCTAGCTAAATTCGAGGAAAGCTGACTGTGCGAATTCTGCTCCAAGAGGCTACAACACTGAATCGCAAAGGCGATTAAATTTAAAGCCTGCGCAAGCGTTAAGGCTTCTGAAGTACCATCGTTAAACTATGAACATCATTTTACTCGTATGCAGTACAATGTTTAATTTAGAGCATAGTTAAACTCCTATCACAAACTCACTTAATAACTATAAGATTTCTTGTGAATAAACTATGGACACCTATGGAGCCTGACTAGGGTTCCAAACGCGCCCAGGTCTGAGGTAATCATCATTAAATAGAAGTCGCCTTCTTAACTACAGAAATACGCATCTATTCATAATTCCACACCTATGTCTATTGGTTAAAATATTTTAGTTTTAGCAAGAGCAACATAAGATATTTATTCACGCAATAACTTCAATGTGGTTGGTTGGTCCTCAAGTTCTATAAATTTAAACTAAGAGTCATAAAACGGCAAGCTACATATTATTACCCATAAGTAAGATTAATGTAAACCCTTATTAATTAGAGCGTCTCCTAATTAGTTTCGGCAAAGGCAAGTACAGAATTCAGATTAATGAGAAGTTGTTTGAATGAGATCACCTGACCTGAACTAGCCGACAACTAATCATTGGAAAGTTTCGTGTTCATTACGACTTCAGATGCACAAGTTCTGAAACTCTTTCTGCTTCCTGTTGACCTCTCTGGCAGAACGACGTGATACAATGTCGGGTTCAATACATTTTGGTCATTAGACTTGTTTAGCTCATTTTAGTAATCACTTAGGTATAAGTAGCAAGACTATAGTATTAACTAGAATTGTATCTATCATTTTTGTACTTATAGTTACCTAAAATAAAATCTGT
The DNA here is from genome assembly GCF_902806685.2 of Maniola hyperantus. NCBI lineage: Eukaryota > Metazoa > Arthropoda > Insecta > Lepidoptera > Nymphalidae > Maniola > Maniola hyperantus. The sequence continues at coordinate 4,855,858 of NC_048553.1, forward strand.
ACCTATATGAGACTTAGTAAATAAGTTTTTTTTTATTAATAGACTAGGGCTTGACTGCAAAACGCGCTTGCCTAGAAGACTAATAAAGGTTTTGGTAAAAGTTTATTTCCATAAAAGATTTTTTTAAGAATTCATTTTGAGTTTATGGAGAGCATAAGTTTGGTTAGGTATATACTTACCTATCTATTAATTCACGTAAACTTTACGAAAGTCACAAGTTTCAAAGTGGGATATAGAAGCTTCCAAGCAGCCCTTATTAATTTAATTAACGTTTCGAAAGTAGTTCCACGTGGAAGCAAGTTCAGACTAGTGTAAAGTTGGACTGAAACTGTGGAACAACTGCCATCTGACCGGAAACATCTGAACTAACTAGTCGCCAAGTAATCCACAACTCCATTTTCATTATGAAATTTGCTAAAAAGTCCGTGTTACATCGTACCTACCCACTGTGGAAAGTGAAACCTTCGAAAACCACAGTTAGCAGTTCCTTGTTGCGAAACTTTTTAACTAAGTATAATATTATTTATACAGTGATGATAGCCTAGTGATAAAGATTTCGTGTTCCTATTCAGGGGATAGATCCCAGTCGCACGCAGCTCTAATTTTTGGTGTTAGGTATGTGTATTTTAAGCAACCTATACATAGAATCTATATGGAATAGCTAACTGACTGATCTATCAACGCACAACTCAAACTACTGGATGGATCGGGCTGAAATTTGGCATACAAATTTTTTACGAGACATTTCACCGCGATTAATAGCCTCATCTGGTGACAGAAGGGCTGGCTCATTTTTTGCGCAACGGATCAGCCTGGCTGTCCAGCGCGGAAATTCAGCCAGTATTCTTGGCACCATTCCACGCGGTCATGATTTATATAGTAATTAGATAAGGCTAGCTTTAAGTTTTATCATACAGATAGCTATTATGACGTAGACATCCGCTAAGAAAGGATTTTTGAAAATTCAACCGTGAAAAAGTAGATAAAATAGGGGTTTGAAATTTGTGTAGTCCACGCGGACGAAGTCGCGAGTAGGTATAATCTAGTAGTATTATAAAGAGAAAAAACTTGTTTGTTTATTTGTAATAGGTAAACTCTGAAAGTCATACTGAACTGAACCGATTTCAATAATTCTTTCACCATTAGAAAACTACTTTCTCCATAAGTAACAAGTTTATTTGCTACACCATCGTATGTCACGCGGTTTATGATGCCAGTATTTTGGTGAATTTATAGTGACAGCTTTTAAGTTTCTCTAAATCGCTTTGCGTTGATTTGTATTCCGATTTCATGGTATCGACACTGTCATAGAACAAAGTCACTTCTACGAAATGTTAGTTTTACAGGAGAGCAGTTTAAAGTTTTGAACTCGGATTTTTCTGCATATTTCATTTCCTAGTTACTTTAATGAATAATAACTTACAAATAGCCTTTGTCATCATATTAGGGCTTGTTTATAGACAATTACCAGTAAATTATATCTATTTTTTAAATAAATAGTCCATTTATGTTGATATCCGACGTTGTTCTGCGATAGATAGGACGCTTCGTGTTACAATACGATGTTTTTCTACGGAAAATGCGTTCACTTATGTAAACATGCCACATTTTTCTACGGAATAACATAAGAAGATGATGTTGTATGTTAAATTTTGATACACCCCTTTGATAAAAAAAACTGGCACCTTTTCAAAAAAGTTGTACTATTATTTTAATATTAGCAATTGTTTTATTTATCTCTGGCTAGAATAGTGTTTTTATGAATGGAGGATAGGTTTTATTTCATTATTTTAACACATGGTTAGCTCAAAATAAAAATAAAATGTAAATTTCCTAGCATTTAATACTGGAATAAAAAACCAAAACCAACTTTTATAACCTGTTTTATATATTATTATAATTAAAGGTTTAAAATATATATATAAATCTATAAAAGATACCGCTATGGGTTCATAAAACAAATCAGAATCACAAAAAATGAGATTATTTAAAACGTTATTACTAATTAAATATCATGGTAATAAAAATGAAATGAACATTATGTTAAAATGTTAATAATAATTCATCAATCATAAATGGGACAGGCCAAGAATACTAATTATGATCAAAATTTTAAAAACCTTAACCATATTTTGTTACCTGTCCATCTAAGTTAGGAACCACTATCTACATGTTAGGAATCGGTTAAGTGAACAGTCTTATAAAAAATATTATACGGTCAGTAATCAAATTTACTTAATATTTAAAAAATGTATCTATTATTACTATAAAAAACAATACGAGACTATAAAAGTTATTCATCTGAGCTGTCTTGACAATCAATTAGTTCAAGAACATTGTTTGACATACAGCAACATACTAGAATCAGACGTAGGAGGTCGAGGAGGTGCAGTAAATAGTATATGTAGGTGAATTTACACAAATTTGATTGGTCTTTATTGAGACATCATTAATTCTTTACCAGCTTACGGGTAAATACAACAAACCCCCCAATGTTTTTCTCGACTAGACTCCAAAATCTTGTAAAACAGTCTAATCTTTTTTCATAAGTAATTCTATCCACACATTTGTAACATTTGCAAGGTGCACCCATGACTTTTTCAGCGACAACCTGCCCCTTTTTGAAATTAGTATAACTTTTTCTTAACCTCCGACTAGGATTTCTTAGATTTCTTACGTTCTTTTCGCCCCGGAGACGGAGCACAGGTAGTATATAATCCAGACAAAGATCTACAAGTATTGCTTACAGTATTAGGAGAAGACGATATTGCATCGAGCTAGTGATCGTGATCTGCACAAAACAAGTGATTACAGCTGCTGTTACTATTAGTTAGTGAAGGCATAAGGGTTGGAATAGTTATTGGAGATTCAGGTGTGGCCACAACAGTGTTTCCAAAATCTTTGACAACGATCGACGGGTAGAGAATTTTCAAAACTGGTGTTAGCATCAGCTGTATTCCACGGGGTTGACATGAATGGGGTTCAAATTTACAGTGTTATCTTCCAAAACTTCTTGCCACACATCCCTTTTTATTTATTTATTATAAGCGCACGCTTGACCACGATCACACCTGATGGGAAGTGATGATGTGGCCTAAGATGGGACGCGTTTGCCTAGAAGGTGCCTATTCACTCTTGTTTTAAATCCTCCTTCCTATGTGTTCCTATGTGTTTGTATTATAATCCTTCAGTTAAATGCGAGGTTTTTCGCATCTGGTAGTAGAAATGATTTAGATCCATCTACTTTAGAATCTACAATATCATAACAAATTTAGTGGTAGATTATAAAACTGAGTCATAAAAATATAAAAACAACAAATTTAAAAAAAAATATCAATTAAAAAGGGTGTTATTAACATTTCAAAATTCCGAACAAAAGCGTATGTGAAAATATGTCCAAGAATACAGTCAGTTCAAAATACACGACAAAAAAAATTTGTCACCGTTCCGAAGTACAATGTCATATATGCTCAACCGATCTAAATAAATTAATTAAATTTCGAACAAAAACAACGCTACGATAACATACGACACAAAAAATATACAAAAATAAAAAGCTTGAAAACTTCCAGGTATAAAGCATAGTATGTAGTAATCGTCATAATAAAGTTTTAAAATGCGTAAATTTGATTTTTTTGAATTCTGTAGAAAAATGTCGTTTCACATTATACGACGTAGTTTTTTATTATTTCGATGTTAAATCCTTATTATGTCAAAATTAGCTTAACAATACAAGAATTAGCTATTTCTAAAAAACCTTTGTAACGCGATTGTTTTCCATCTAACAACATCGCAACTGACGATCCGCCGGCGCAAGCGTGATTTGACAAGCAAGCGATAACGGCGCTTCTTTACAAGTAATCTTTTTCTTCGGAATGATATTCAAATACTGCTTTGTTCTATTGAATATTTCCAAAACTACTGAGTATTTTTTTCTAATTTTTTCCTGTGTGAAAGGAAATTGTTTATAAAAGCGATTCGTGTCAAAATCACGATTTCGTCATATTGTCATATCTGACAATGTTCTACGACAGTGTCGGTATTTTCGTTTTCGCGGAAATACTTTTAAATACCAGCAGAGCTGAGCAATTTTGTATTCACGTATAATAATACTTAGGAAAAATAATTGGTGATGCCCTATATTATGATGAAAGATAGCTAGGTTTTTCGTTCTCCAATAGATACTTGTACTTCAACTAACTGAAGCAGGCCCCTACAATAGACTTAAATCTTATAGGTTGGAAGTAATAATATTCTTATGTATCTATTTAGAAATTACCTGCTATTATTACCTTTTTAGGGTTCCGTACCTCAAAAGGAAAAACGGAACCCTTATAGGATCACTTTGTTGCCTGTCTGTTTATCTGTCTGTCTGTCTGTCTGTCTGTCAAGAAACCTACAGGGTACTTCCCGTTGACATAGAATCATGAAATTTGGCAGGTAGGTAGATCTTATAGCTGACATTTGGAGAAAAATCTGATAACCGTGAATTTAGGGTTAGATCACACAAAAAAAATTAAATTGTGGTCATAAACTAATAATTAGTATTTTCAACTTTCGAAGTGAGTGACTATATCAAGTGGGGTATCATATGAAAGGTCTTCACCTGTACATTCTAAAACAGATTTTTATTTATTTTTATGCATCATAGTTTTTGAATTATCGTGCAAAATGTCGAAAAAATACGACTGTAGTACGGAACCCTCATTGCGCGAGCCTGACTCGCACTTGTTTTAAATAAATCCTGTAAATGTACCCAATTTAATTTTAGAAAATTGATATCTCATTTCGAAATAATTACGTACCTACACATTCATATAAGTCGCAACGACAAAATAATTAACGAGATTTGAAATACAGCCATTTTAAATTCTTGTATGTCCACAATCGTAACATATTGTAGTGACATTTTGAACTCGCAGAAATAAAAATACTATGAACAAACTTCTATTCTATCTACATACCTACTTACTTTGTTTCTTCCGACAAACACTGGGCCGCGTGCCAACGACGAGTGTGAATTAAAAATTTTATAACATACAGAAGCATTCTCATGTTCTAAGAGCTTCAAGTGATTGTAATAATGGAAGTGGGTATAAATTCAAAAACCTCTATTTTTACAGTAAATCTTTCTGCTATTTATAATTTTTAGGGTTCCGTATCTCCAGAGAAAAAGGAACCCTTATAGGATCACTTCACTTCGTTGTCTGTCTGTCGTGTCTGTCAAGATCCGTCAAGGCAATCAAAACTTATAATTCCTGTTGACCTAGAATCATGAAATTTGTCAGGTAGCAATGTCTTGTAGCATAGCTAAGGAAAAAATCTGAAAATCATGAATTTGTGGTCATATAAAAAAGTGTGAACGAGCAAATAATGTGTTTACTAAATCACATCATATTATAATATGGTGTTGTCTGTCACTAACTTGCAGTATTGTTCAGCTGTTGGAGCGAACATAATAAACTGTATGTTTATTTCTTGTACTATATGGACGGAACCCTTCGTGTGTGAGTCCGCTTCGCACTTCACTGGTTTTGTTAAAGTCATTAGACCCATTAGACTACGTCTGACGTGATTTATTAGTTAAATTGTTTCTTTTTGCTAGAGTACCTAATTTATTACGAGCTTTCTTTACCTAGCTAGAAAATTGACAGACATCGCACAGCTTATCCGTGGACTAAGCTAAGCTAAGCCAACAAAAGCTGGGTGATACAGCTCTGCAAAATAACTAGTTGCATCTGTAGACCAGTTAGTTGAGCTAATTTTTAAAATTTACTACCCGGAGTCCGTAGACCGTACCCGAATATCGAACTCGGGACCCACTTATAAAGTCACAGCGCACACCACTGTGCCAGGGAAATCGTGAATACTAGACACGTGGAAAGGATGATTAATATAAAACTCGGGTCAATAATCTAATCTACGTGCGTATCTACCTACATAATATATTATATCTAATGCGAAATGGTCTGGAATGTCACATCTGTTGCTAGTAACTCATGTTGTACCAAAACATACTTCTGATCGCATGACATTTTGATTACAACATGAGCGAAAACGATATCAAATAACATAATCCATAATTCCATACTGATATTATAAAATGCTAGTATGTCTATCTGTCAGTTACCTTTTCCATGGGCCATCCGTTCTGATTTTGATGAAGTTTGGTACAGTGATAGCATTCCGGAGCTAGACAGGCTACTTTTTATGCCAAAAAATCGAAGAATTTCTACAGGTTTAAAAAAAGAACCTAAATCCACGTAGAGGATGTCGCGTATCTCATCTATTTATACAAATTAACTCGCATCCCGAAAACGGAAAGACTACTTTTTATTCCGGAAAAGCAAGGAGTTCCCACAGGATTTGCAAAAAACTTAGATCCACTTCCACACACACCGGCGTCATCTAATTACGTAAGAATTTAATACCGACATTGTCTTGATACAAGCCTGCGGCCCTAGTGTAATCAAGTTGAAAAGCGAGGTTTATGAAGCGTACTTTGACTTTGTTCAGATTTTACTTAGACCGAAAACGAGACAGATTTATGTTAGACACGCAAAACTGCGTCTTAATCTTAATTCTGTAGACTATCTCTGCCTAGCATTAGAAGCTTAGTGTCGCTAATTAAATTCTACACGGCATACAAAAGGGAGGCAAATATTTTGGCCTCTTAGGGCTAAAATATTTGCCTACTTGACTGATTGGGATAAAAACGACTAAGTAAATAAAATAACTAGTAGTCTTATCTACTAGTATAGGAACTATACATAAACTATAAATAAAATATTGTTGATTCAAATTTGAAAGTTATCTTTCATATTTATGGATAAACTTCCCCCGGCTTGCACTAGATCATATAAATCTGCAAAGATTTAAATCTCTGCGAATCTGATTATTTTATTTATCGTCATTGTTAATTCCTTTTATCTATTGATCAATGATAAAGAAATGATTTATTGGTGTGTGATTATTATTGCGACTGGAAGATGTAATGGGTGTAATGGATTGTACATTATTTTACTACGCTCTTTGATGTTGGAACAATGCTCTTAGTGCCCATCAACAGTAGGCATTCATGAAATCAAAATCAAAATCTTTTTTATTCAATTAAACATTTACAAGCACTTTTGAAGCGTCAAATGCATCTACCACTGGTTCGGGATGTCTTTCTTACCGAGAAGAACCTGCAAGAAACTTGGTGGTGGCCCTTCTCAAAGATTAATTGATAAATAAATAAAAATATTTTTAATAGCTGATGCCCGCGACTTCGTACGCGTGGAACGCGGAATAAAAGTAGCCTATGTCACACTCCAGGTCTTTATCTATACCAAAAATCACGTCAATCCGTTTCACCGTTGCGACATGATTGAAGGACAAACAAACAATTTCGCATTTATAATAATGGTACTAATATTTTTTTATTCAATTAAACTTTTACCAATACTTTTACGATCGCCTGAGAGGCAGCTCGGCACAAAATTGTCCATTTTGATTTAAATTTCCAACAGCTTCAGTGTGTAGACAACTTAAGCTTCGTAAAGGCGGTTTCACATTTCAGTGCAAAGCTGATATGTTACGGACCGTCAACGACGTCACACGCGTCACACACAATGTATTGAAAGACGACTAGTCGACTACGTGCGCCTTACGATTAGAACGATGACGAATAGGTCTATTTTAAATGTCGTGGCAACATCTTTCAAAGCAGTAAGTACGAAAAAATGTGAAACTACTCGAATGCCGCAAGTCGAGTGCGTTCTAACAAAAATACATACATAATGCCTAGTTTCTTCAACAAAAATTCCACACATTATTAAAATCTTTTAAGAGATTGGGTCAATTTGAATTAAACCAATCATATACATAATTGAATGAAGGAATTAATATATAGGTACTTTTGAAAAAAATTGTGAATATTTTATGAAATACTAGATGATGCCTGCGACTTCGAACGCGTGAATTTAGGATTTTTAAAAAGCCCGTAGAAACTCTTTGATTTTCCGGGATAAACAGTAAGTAGCCTATGTTCTTCCTCGGGCTGTAAACTAACTCTTTAACAAATTTCATCAAAATCGGTTAAACTGTTGGGCCGTGAAAAGCTAGCAAACAGACACACTGTCGCATTTATAATATTAGTATGGATAAGTAGGTGTAACTAGACACGAAACAGAGTAACAAATTATACAAGAAAAATCAGTCAAGTGCGAGTCGGACTCACACACGAATGGTTCCGTTCCATCGTACAAGAAATAACATTTTTTCTGTGGCGGTAATTTCGAAACTTTTATTATGTTGTTATAGCGGCAATAGATATACGTACACATTTTTTAAAAATTTCAACTTTCTTTATCTCGTGAATAGGTTACGGTTACGGTAATAGGTTCACGAGATGCAGTCAACTGACAGACAGATGGACGGACGGACAGCGGAGTCTTAGTAATAGGGTCCCGTTGGCACCCTTCGGGTACGGAACCCTAAAAATCATCAGCATCATCGGCGCTACGATCATTAATTGTGGGCCTTGGCCAACTTCAGAAGCCTCTCGCGTTGAATATGATCCATTTGATGATAGGCTGGGTATTGTGTTGGACACCGCTCGCTCGTCTGATCAATGATCTAATAAAAAAATAACGATCGCTGATCAGCGATTCACCATACAATTTCAATGCAACGGATGCTATTCAGTAGTGCAGTATGTACTTCGAATCAAAATATGATAGCTGTACGTGTGTAGCATCAAACAAACCGTTCTGTGATATCTTCAGACAAGCATCCTTTGTAAACGCCCACAATTCTATAAGAATATAAGTATTTTGTTTAGTTTGCTACTTTAGTTTCCGCAAATAATAGATTCTTCAACCGTGCATAGGGTTGTCAAATAAATGTATATTTTAAACAGCCACTATTTGATAGCTGTGTATAAGGTAAATAATAAAACAAATAATAATAACAATCAAAATATTGTACAAAAATGATCAGTTTTATATCGAAACATCAGAGTCAATTTTTACTAGGATCTATTTACACTGAAAATTTAAATAAATCCGTCCACAATTATGAGTTGCCATTTGCTTCCTCCCGTATGTACGAAACAGTAAAATTATGAATAGGTACCTACCTATACATACAACTTTTCGTACGCGGATTATTTTGTCAGGCGTAAAGAAAGACTTGTTGCCTGGATGAAATTTCCGTTTGTCGCAACCCTGTACACAATTTTTTTATGACTCTCCTGCTATTATTAATGACATCATTTGACATTGAACCTTACCGCAAACCCTTACATTAGGTAGCTTTTTGAATGTGTAAGTACTGACTTATGATCTTTTGGAATACTTTATTTAATTAGTTAACTTTATGGCTTTTAGCCCTTAGCCGGCCGGTTAGACTATAACAGTAGGCTTCTTTTATGACGTAAGCGCTGACTGAAATTCTGACGGGGGCTATTTAGGGGATGACATTTTGTAGGACAATCCGTCGTGTTCCAAGTTATATCAATGAAAATTAGCGTTTGATCATCTTTCGGGTAAAAATAGGAAGTGGCTAGGTAGATTAGGATTTTTAGAAATGACAACCCCTCATCTATTTTCAAAAATTCCACACGAGTGAAGCTCGGGTGGGTTAGCTAGTAAAATATAATTTGTAATCAGTGTTTTCTATTTCTAGTTTTATAAAATTAGTATAATGCTTGTTCTGATTTACTTGATGCGATTAAAGCCTACGGCAAACGCTTCATAATAATTATGCCTATTCTTATTTAACACTTTTTAATTTCTAAACTTTTCGAAACGGACCTGACCTTAGATTTTCTTTTTGTGAAACTAGGCAGCACACAAAGCATAATTTAAATACGTACAAATAAAAAAAATCTTCGGAGCTTGTAATGCCTCGGGCCCGCACGGTACTGAAACATACTTTTCTTTTCTACGTGCAATTTTAGCTCAGAATTACTTTTACATTTTTGTTTTGATTTATTTTTCAACCCTGTTTTCTTTTAATTAATAATGGCCTCGTGCTCCAGTTTAATTCTATGGTAATTAAATAGGAATCTGTTTTACTTGTGTATACTGCCTCAATTTTCTTGCATTAGAAGTAAATCCTCCGGGCTCCGAACTTTTGTGGACTCTCCGGCTTAGTTTTTTTAATTCAGATACAAGTTATCCCTTGACTGCAATCTCACCTGGTGGTAAGAAATGATGCATGCCCCTTTGGTTTCTACACGGCATCGTAGCGCAACGCTAAATCGCTTAGCGGCACGGCTTTGCCGGCAGGGTGGTAACTAGCAACGGCGGAAGCCTCCCACCATACCAAACAAGAAATTATAAAATTCCAAATCTCCGCCAGGAATCGAACCCGGGACCTCCCACAAATAAGAACACGGCGCTTACCACTGCGCCAGTTAGGTCATCAAAAGTAGTGATGAGCAGTTCTCACGGTATTTAATGTAAAAAAATCTACCAGGATGTAGTCGCAGGCATCATCTATTGGGTACAAAGATAGCTTGCATCTCAGAGACGGGCATACACTATTTTTTATCGTGAAAAATCAAAGAGTTCCAGCATTTCGCACGTTAACACGTCTTGTCTTTTTTTAAAGAATATTAGCCAAGTCAATTGGTGACTAATATTACCCTTTCCCCTGTAATTAAACGTAAAGCTTATGCTAGGAGTAGGTACGACAATAGTGCAACGGGTGGGATTTGAACCGGCGACCTTTTGGTTTTCAGTCCGCTCCTTTAACCGTTGAGCTATCGAGGCTCTAGCACATACTTAATTTAATTGGATTTCTCCGCAAAGAGCAAAACGGGACAAATCACATTAGTAGCCCGTCAACGCGTCATTTGTTTGAGCATACGTCAAGGAATAGTTTCCTCTCTAGTATGACGAGTATTGTCTTGAATTTCATATAATAACCGTCATATTAATATTGAGAAATGTGCGTGGGATGATGCGTCTTCTAATCTAGAAATTTTGATGTAAGATGTCTTTGAATAATGTATCATTAAATGCCTTTGGGTTTCGTATGTTTTTTCTTGACGTTTTTTCATATCCGCCAATTTTGCTTATGTCATGATGCCAGTCAAAGCCCTTGTCAGTCTTTTTGTCCCGAACTTTGCTATAGTATTTTATTTTGATTTTCGCTAATAGATATTATATAAAACTCTACAAAGATTCGTCCGCAAAATACCATGGGAACTTTTTTATTTTTTGGGATAATCTTCAGAATGCAAGCTATCTGTAGCTTTCGTCAGAATTGGTTAGGTGGATATGCCGTGAAATGGTAACTGACCGACAGACAGACATTTCCTATTTATTATATAAGTATGGCTGGCTGTGGAGCATAAGACAAAGCCAGCAACATCTCATATTATCGAAATCTAACGAGTACCAAATTTGGCAAATGAATACCAACAACAACATACAAACATACACAAATTTTAAACTCATAAGCCTCTCGTAGTCGAATAAAAATAAAGATCCCATATTTATTACCTATATTACATTTTTCAGTTCAATCAGGCATATAAAGACGAGATGTTTTATCTGTTTTACTACAGTTATTGTTTCTAAGATAACAGGATAAGCCAACGCCCATTATAATAATATATAAATTTAGAAATATAATCCTAATCCTAATAATATTGTAAATGTGAAAGTGTGGATGTTTGGATGTTTGCATGTCTGGGTGTTTGTTACTCAATCACGCAAAAACGGCAGAACGGATTTGGATGAAATTTGGAATGGAAACAGATTATACCCTGGGTTAACACATAGGCTACTTTTTATCCCAGAAAATCAAAGAGTTCCCGCGGGATTTCGAAAAACGTAAATCCACGCGGACGAAGTCGCGGGCATCAGCTAGTGATATAATAAATAAGTCATTTATTGAGAAAACATAGGTAGGTAGGTACATTTAAATGCAGATGAACCTAACTAATTACATCTGCATTTAACGAAGGTGTGTGATGTCTACCAATCCGCACTTGGCCAGCGTGGCAGACTTGCCAGCGATGGGTTGATCATGATGATGATGATGATAATAAATATGCACATTGTGTGCTAAGTACCTATAGTCTGCGACAGGTCGAGATAGCAATCGGGGACGGAACGCCCCGCACACCCACACAGCCCCCGCGCTAGCCCGGTGCGGGCGAGCGCGGGTGACGTGCGGGCGTGCGGGGCGTCCACCCGCCTCATAGGTACCCTGATTGCCATCTCGACCTATCGCGTACTATATACTTCATTACAATGCTTACATGATCAACCAATCACCGGCTCACTACAGAGAACAGGTCTCCTCTCAGAGTGAGAAGGGTTTTGGACATAGTCTACCACGCTGGCCAAGTGCGGATTGGCAGATTTCACACACCTTTGCGAACATTATGGAGAACTCTCAGGCATGCAGGTTTCCTCACGATGTTTTCCTTCACCGTTAAAGCAAGTGATATTTTAATTACTTAAAAACGCAATAACTCCGAAAAGTTAGAGGTGCATGCTCGGGATCGAACCCCCGACCTCCGATTGGAAGGTGGACATCCTAACCACTAGGCTACCATAGCTTGCAATGCTTACAAAATCAAAACCACGATAGGTATGGATAAAAGAAAGGAGCGACAAAAAAAAGATAAAGATAGTTTTTCTGAACACTGGCGTATATACCTACATATACTATACATATATCAGAATTCAGAATTGTAACCTTATTCAATGGCGTTCAATACGGCACCGCAGCTATGCCGAGCACGTATCTTTCAATTCAAAGCTTTGCACAACTAAGCCGCTTCTGCCCCTTTGAAAGGAATTGGATGACCATATTCACTATCTACAACTCTATATTTGTGATAGATCAAGTATCAAGAGAAATACCCCTTATGTACAACCTGGATCCCATGTCTATACCAAAGCCTTATTGATTGAGTGCTATCATCGTCATTTCTTCAAAAATTAGGTAGTCTGTCCACTAACACGTGTGTGCTGCGCATCAATAGACAGGAATCCTTACACATTATTTATAAAATATCATAAATGCGAAAGTATGTCTGTCTTTTCGTTTTTCGTATTTCTACGAAAAACTCAAAGTGAAGAAAATTTATATCTCAAATGATCTCAAAATGAAAAAAAATGTGGTGGTAACATCAGCCGTGGTAACAGTTACCACTCTACTCTCAGCAAGGCCTTGTCGCCAAGCGATTTAGCGTTCCGGGCGATGCAGTGGCTCGTACCTATAGGAATCAATTCGGGTATGCTCTTAATAAAAACTGTCACACTCCTGTCTGACTAGCCCACCACCATCTATAACTGCATCATCACTTACCAGTCTCACCACTTACCAGTATCACTTACAGTAAAAATAAATCTAAACTCAGCTGCTTTGGTAACGACATTTTTGTCGAGTCTCATTCGCGATGCTTTTGGTGGCTCAATGGCGGTGATTTTAGAGTCGCGATAGTTAGCTGTGCGTGTAGGTTAGTGCATAATTTCCATCAAGTAATATAGGAGAGACCATATTATATCCGTAGCAGGATTATTATCTTATTCAATAAGGTCCAATCGTACATTCGATGCTAATCACGTACCATTCGAGCTGAAGCGTTGCGCAGATAAACCGCACTACACCATTCAAATGGGTTGGTTAACCTTAACATAGTAATTGGACTCGATAAGACTTATCTTTTTCATCTTTGTCAGACCAAGCGAATACAAACAACAGAGGTATCCAAGGTATAGACGTTGTGAAGATAACACTATTGAAAAGGTACTCTACATCCTTGTACTTAGCAAGCCTGTGGTTCCAATACAGGTACATAAAGGGTTTATAGTGCACGGCGGGTCCATGCATCGCCTCACTGTTTTGGAAGCAACAGCATCAACGAATCGAGTTATGTAATTTTTGTATGAATATATTTAAAGACCTGGAGAGTGACATAGGCTAATTTATATCCCGAAAAATCAAAGCGTTGCCGGCGTTGCCACAGGATTTTGAAAAACCTTAATCCAGGCGAACGAAGTAGCAGACATCGCGGAAATTCAAAATATTATAATTAACTTTCTAATTAAATACTACCACTGTGTGCAATTTTTCATCGTTTGTCATTTTAATCATACAGCGTTTGACGAAAACTCTTGTCTTAATTTGTGCCCAGTAACAAATTACCCTCTTTTTTCGAAAGTAACTTTAAACAAAGTGCCTCTGGGAAGATTGATGTCCATTAGTAGGTAATTTCTTAAACAATTTCAAAGAGAGCCAGCGGTAATCAAATCGCCCGCGATATTTCTCGATTCCGAGAAAAAGTTTCTCTTATTGCTCTTCCTACTATTAATGCTAAAAGAAAACCTTAAAAATTACACACTTAATCTTCGTTGAAAAATAGATTCTATAATACATCGTGTATTTACTTAATTGAAATACTTACCTACTTTTTAAATCAAAATAACTCGACTAATGACATTTTTGTTTTCAAAATGGAGTTTCAAAATTCCTTTTGCTTACTCTACCTGCAGTCTATGGGATGATTCATGCCAATACGTGGTGGGCGCGGGCCGTGCCACGTGAGAGGCGCGAACGAGGCACGGCCCGTGCCCGCCACGTATTGGCATAAATCATCCCTGTATTGTATTCACTGGCGCTTACGAAAGACATACTAGTCAAGTACATTACATAGCTACAAAAAGTAAAATAAATCTACAGTATAGAGTAGAATAAAACAAAATAATAATAATTATAAAGTGTTGTAAAAATTAATTAGTTAAGTATCGAGTCTACACTCGATTCGAAGTCACAAATTTCTATTATGCTAAACTGGTGAATGCCTGCATCTTTACTCGTGTTCCAGATGTTAAAGACTTATTTTCATTGTAATCTGTAGGCACATGTACGAATCATTGTATTCCCCGCGTTCCCTAACAACGATCTTGATTAGTGACATCTCAAAGCTCTACGTGAAAATTAATTTAAATACATCTCTGTCTTTCCGCTCAGCCGAGCATGAGCCGAATCTCAATTCTAACAGCCCCCGCTTCGTTCGCTGAGCGAAAATTACAATCTCTAGTTTGGGAACTTCCCAATTCCTGAACGACTCTTTTTTATTTATTTCGGAACCGTTCACTCGAGAAGCTTAATGCGTTTAAATATTTTTTAACTGTAACACCGTGCTTACCGGTGAGGAAAAATCTGATCTCGTTTTAATGAGCAAAAAATCCTTTCTACCTAAAGGATTAGCGTTTAATTAAATGGCCAAGTCTTCGCCGTAATAGGTAACTTAAATCTACTGATGGCCAAATTTATTTTTTCAGCGAAACCGAATTTATTATTTTGGTTCCACTCTTTTTGTTGTTTTCTAATTAATCTTTCACCCTCAACTCTGAATATTTCATCATCATCATCATCATCAACCTTGTAGGGACTTCCACACGCCACGGTCTTGCGCCGCCTGGATCCAGCCAGAATATATACCAATTTTAAAAATGAAAGGGAGTAATATTTTAAGATTAAAATGTTTATTCTTCTCTGATGTTCTCGCTCTGCACAATCTGGGTTACAATAATAATCCATTATTCTAACCTTTGCGTTAGACTTTCTCGTGAAGTGTCTAGTCTATTTATCTCCAACGCAAGCGAGAGTTCTCTCACAATATGTTTGTAACTGTATGATATTATTATAAAGCCATCGTGGCAAATTGTCATCGCCATCCACTGAAATGGACATACTACACTAGTAGGCACGCTGGAAGAGGTGTGCCATACTTGTTATTTTTGTGCTGATTCTGAGCGCCCCACAAATGGCCTTCGTGTTGAAACTATGTAGACAGGCAGACAGCTGATGTCTCATCACTAACATAATTAGTTCTTAACATGACGCTTCCTGCTGCTTTCAGCATCAGCAGCAAAATAGCGAAAATCAAGGAGCTTCAAGAACAGGTCGACTATCGCAAGTCCAGTGTACTTATTTGTATTAGTACAGGTCAGTATCACTGACCTATATTTTTTTTTACTTACATTAATTTAGTTTTAGGGCATGGCACTGGATGAGGTATATAAATATTACCAAGACCCAATGGTTATTTAAATCAAGCACTTTTATTAAAGCATACTGATTCTAAATCTAAACAATATTTTCAAGGAAATGTCGGTTAAAACTGTACGTCAGCCGCACAGATAGAACAAATAGAATCATGTCACAGATTGTTCCAAATATCCGGCGCGCAGTCACACACATTCGTCAGTCTACAAATAAACATGAGTACGCACTGAAAATAAAATATTATGCGATCGCATTCGAAACGCAGTGAGTGAAATATAGTCCACTGTCACTGTAACTAGCATCAGAAAATCAGCAATGCATTAAATAGCAGTAAGTTAGAAAGTTCTTGGAAACTTGTCACGGAAATATCGTTTGTTATTTTCTTCAACAGCTGTATTTCAAAGTTATACCCAAACTCATAATATATTTTACAACTTCAGTTTATAGGTATAATTCTTTTGAATCGTCAAAGGTTATGGTAGAATATCACTGTTAATGATTCTGATCGCAAGCCTATGGGTGTAGTAAACATTCTTGCGTGAGCCTTTTGTTTAAATATGTAGAGCGCACTAAAATTTAGAGACTTCAAATTCAAAATTCATTTTCCTTCCTTTTTGGCAATATGAAAAAGAAAAGGATGCAGATACTCTAAATTTAGTTTAGAGAAAACATCAAAATCGACACCACTGTCTTAATTTATCTTCGAAATGTTTCTAGAAAGAAAATTGCTAATTAATTAGTGTCCAAGTTATGTTCAACTAGATGTTGCCGCGACTTCATCCGCGTTGCTTGTTGCATATTTTTTTGCTGCGGAAATTCTTTGATTTTCCAGATTTTTTTAGACTAGCGCTTGGCTGCAATCAGACCCGGTGGCAAGGTGAAGATGGAGTGCGCTTGCCTATAAATTTAGGATTTAGATTTTCTATATATTGAAGCCTGTGGTATATATCTATCTAGTAGAGTGACAGTACGCCTTGTATGTACATTTTTTTCATATTTCAAAAGCCTTGTCAGGTTCGTGTGCTCGTTTATCGTAACCTTCGCAAAACCAGGCGTGACGTTAATCCTTCATCTTACACTATACTTCTATCTTACTTTTCTCTTTCCCTTTATCATTTTATATAAAAACCAACATTTTATTGTTTACAAAAGCAAAGTACCTACTTTAGACGTAAGCATAAGCTGTTATGCTTCCGTCTATCTTTATATAAAAATCTACATTGAAAGCTTAAAGTCAGTGGTATCTATAAAAAATACCTATTAAAAATCACACGCAAAGTAAAAAAGAAAGGTAGAAAAATAAACTCCACTGCGAAGCTTTAAAAACATCCTTTTTATAAGCTGGTTTATCATTCATAGAACCTATTTACAGCAGCAGGTAAATTGAAAAAGACTTTTTAGGAAAATATAATTTAAAACATCTTATCAGTTCACGTTATCAATTTACATCAAATTAGTAATTGACATCAAAAGGACGCTGAAATTTTTTACAGCAATAAAAATTTGATAACTTGGGTAAATCTTCATTAGATACCCGACTTTTGGAGGAGGAATCAGGTTATGTGAGATTTTTACCCACTAAAGAGCCCCTTGGTGGCGACTCTCAGCACATAACTACAGGAACATAAATTATTGTTTGGTCAAGAGACAAGAATTAGTCAAAGTGAAAAAATCCGGTCAAGTGCGAGTCGCACTCACACACGAAAGGTTCCAAGTCCATATTGAAATTTTCTCAAGTATTTGTTGTTATAGCGGCAATAGAAACAATTTCAACTCTCTACATATTACAAGTTGACGAGATACAACCCTCTGACAGATAGACGAACGGACGGACAGCGGAGGACAGTTGGCACACTTTGCGTGCGGTACCCAAAAAAACAACAAGCATTGTACAGTCGGATCATTCGCTCACAGCACGCACGCAATAAACAATGTCAATATTACGTTCCGCAAACAATCATAACTCACTGGAGCCATAACCGATGGGTAATAAACTGATGGAAAATCTGAACAGATGCCGGTCCAGTTTTATCGCGAGTAACATTGTCAACATCAAACATTGTATCGTGAACTAGTGCCATTACACGCTTCACTAAACTAGCCATAAACATTGTTTTGTTTGTACTATAAATTAATCTAGGTATAGTACGCGACAGGTCGGGATGGCAATCGGGGTCGGGACGCCCCGCACACCCATACAGCCCCCACGCTAACCCGGTGCGAGATAACGCGGGTGACGTGTGGGTGTGCGGGGTGTCCCCCCACCTCATATACCGATATATATTAGTTTAGAAGTTCTAGGTAACTAAATTATGATCCTCCAATCTATAATATTACCGTAAAAGCCGTAATATACAATTAGCAGCTTATGCCCGCGACTTCCTTCGCATGGACTACACAAATTTCAAACCCCTATTTTACCCCCTTAGGGGTTGCATTTTCAAAAGAACTGATACATACGCATTTTTTAGAGAAGAACTGATACATACGCAACATAAGGGTTTTCTTTTTCTCAGAATTCTAAACAGGTAACATTAGCCAGAAATTTAACGCACGCCACAATGCCATTGGAAAAAATGTAATAACTTCGTAATAGTCCTAATACAAAAGCATGAATTGTATTTTATTGAAAACACGTAGGCTACAGAAATAATGTTGGTCGTAACTGCTTACCCGAATAACCATGACTTGGTAGGAAAACTATTTCATAAAAATATTGCAAAGTGACTTTGTAACAATAGCCGCAATTCCATTTCTCGTTAGGTCTCATGCAGACCACCGACTTATTTTGGACAATGGGTGTATTTTATCGATTACGGCAATTGATTTTCTTCCAGATCAACTCATAATACGCTATTGTTTGTCATGCTATGCGTTCAAACGGGGTTTTGTGAGTAATTCTTCCGTTGGACAAACATCGGATTAGCTCAATGAGAGTTGATTCGGATGAAAGTGGTTGAAACGAAGGGTTACCAAATATATTGTTCTCTTTCAGGAACACTACCATCAGGGACTTTACTTTTAGTCTCTTAAAAAAGGAACGTTATTTCTTTCGGTAAAATATAGACAACAACAATAATGCTATAGACATTCATCATACATAACGAATTGGACGTCAGCCTCCTATTCGGGAATCCGGGATTCGATCCCATTCACCCACTTCTAACTTCTCAGATTTACGTGAGTTTTAGTTGATTTTGGGAGGATTGAACACCCGACCTCCTGAATAGAAGGCAGACGTCTTAACCACTAGACTATCACCTATCACTGCCCTCACGGCACGGCTAAATTGTAATTATGATAACCTTCAGTTCAACAAGCAGAACGTCTGGTCGTCGTCGAGTCCCTAGCAATTTATATTCGGATCCCGGGATCAGTGCGGAGCCTAAGTGCTAAAGCGATAACAGGGTACAGGGAACACAGAAGCCCCCAATGCCAATCTCATGGTGAGGAGGGTAATTATTTTTGCCCTTTAATCCAACCGGAGATTCGACTGGCATATCTAATAGGACTAAGTTTTATGCTAGAAAAAGTTATTAGAGAGATTTTGTCAGTAATTAATAGGGAATACGGATTAACGCATATAGACACTATTGTTCTAGTAAAGTGAAACCACAATGAAACCATCAGCCTAGGTAAATGTGATTATAAATAATGAAAAGCGATCACGAACCTCAGCAATGAAGAATACGACGCAAAGAGAGAGAGAGAGAGAGTTAAAAAATCTTTTAAACACACAAGCGTTAGTACAATAGGAAAATTCCCATCATGTATTTCGTATAGAATCATTACGCATCATTATACAGTTCCGTAAACTCATTGGCTCGAAAATATGCCATTAAGCCTTGAAGCGTTGAAACAATATCACATTGGCGTAGTATAGGGACACCGAGATCATTTATTTGCTGGCCTGTGGGCGTTGCTATTGTTCCCACTAGACTGACTATGCAATATTATCTTTGCAGAGACTGTCCTGTATTTGGGACATAATGTTATTCCAGCTCTACTTGCTGTACTTGGCCAACCAAGTGACCATTGTATAAGTAAGTTCTGACAAGTCACTTGCACATCGCACTGACTGTGTAAAGACTTGCAGTAGCTATATCAATTTTAGCTCAGTTTTAACTTTTAGCAAGTCAAACTTTTAGCGATTGACATAGACAACTACTTCCACAAGTGGACTCAGCATTAGGTTTTTACGTTGTTTATACTATCTACTAATTTCGTTATGTTTGAAAATTATTTCGTGTCAAACAACTTTAAAAACAAACAATTACTTAATAGATGTATGAACCATGCATTGTAACTAAAGCATCTGATTCTATAATTTTGTACTTTTCAATTATTGTGGTGTACCTACCTACTCAAATCTCATACAATAAAGACAAAAGTCCTGAGTCACTCACTGACTGACTCATCAACGCGCAGCCCAAACCTAGAAAGCTGAAATTTTGCACAAAGATTCCTTTTATAGTGTAGACAAGGAAAACGGCCGGATTTGTCGAAATTCACACGGGAGCGAAGACGCGGGCGGTCGCGAGTCTAAACTAAATCGATGGGTTTAAAACGAGCAAAAGAATAGGTAACGCGACGATAACAATTAATAAGTTTATCTAGGTAGACATCTGAAGTCATAATAATATACTTATATTTTACGTAGCCGATTCTGAAATTTTCCCAATGGCCTTGTTTATCTCAGTCTCATATTTTAAAAATTCAAATTGGGACTGCCAGTTTAAGCCCGTAATGGTGGCTCTACTCCCAACTCACTAGGTATCGTATTTGGCCGCATGCCAGAACGAATGTGAAGCTATGAGCCACACAGGTTACTAAGACCTGTATCGGTTAATCAACCCGATGCGAGGATTGTGAAATAACACCACTTTGTTGTAAGCCATGCGTAATTAGTTAACAAATTTATTTGGACAACGTCCAAATCTATTTGGATATGTAATTAGAATAAGGAGACGTTTCAGAAGTCAAATTGTCCTTCAATATACATAATCCATTCAATCTACGAGTATACCCATTGTCTTCTTTATTGGCTTAGTTTTAGGATGTCTCTCTTTGTTCACTCATTGGACATAAGTAAATAAAATAAATAAAAGTTTATTTAGCTCACAAAACAATACAAACAAATACTAAGAACTGTTAAAAATTACAAAATTAAAACTAGGTAAACTTAGTACGAGCTATAAAGTAAGTACTTACTAAAAACAAAAATGATACCGTGTTACAAAATAATATAGTTGAATTATTTTTTACTAGATGATGCCCACGACTTCGTCCGCGTGGATTTAGGTTTTTTGAAATCCCGTGGGAACTCTTTATTTTTCCGGGATGAAAAGTAGCCTATGTCCTTCCCCGGGATGTAAGCTAACTCTGTACAAAATTTCATCAAAATCGGTTGAACGGTTGGGCCGTGAAAAGCTAGCAGACAGACAGAAAGATAGATAGACAGACAGACACACTTTCGCATTTATAATATTAGTATGGATATTAAACTTTTAAAATCCTACCTAACCTACGTAGGTAGGTTAGGTTAGGTTAGGTTAACTCATTCATGTTTCGTAATTCGAAATTCCTCCCAAAATTTAATAGCGACAAAATCTCATTTCCGGTTAGCCATCGTCGGTAGTCAATTCCACCGGCAGGTGTTCATGACTTTTCCAAAGAAGACATTCAAGAACTTTCCACTCTTATTTCCTTTCATATAAAAAGTTTCACCGCCGTTTAATAAACAGGGGCGCGTCTGATTAAAAATGTGAGCTTTATCTATTATTTTGCAAATGTTATATCTGAACGTCTTACAAAAAAGGTATACCTGCCTAGATATACCTCAAGATTCCTATACAACATTATTACAATGCATAGAGGTTAAATATGACACATGTCGTTTAAATCATCCTCTAAAGAAGCCTCTATCTTAACTATGAATTATTTCGGTGTTAGACAATAGTCTAAATGACGGTTTTCGGATTTTTCCCTTTGCTTGTGCTATAAGACCTACTTACCTGCCTCTCAAATTTTATGATTCTAGGTAAACGAGAAGTACCCCATAGGTTTTCTTGACAAACACGACAGACGGACAGACAGACAGACTACGAAGTGATCCTGTAAGGGTTCCTTTTTTCCTTTTAAGATACGGAACACTAAAAACAAATAAAATACGGTGCAACTGCGATTGTACAGTCTCATAAATTAAATTTAGTACCTACTGAATAAGTAAACATCAAATAAATTCATCCAGCTGAATAGCGAAACGAACAAAATACCTATCCATAATTAGTTCGGATACAAACAAAATCTGCTAAATTAATGCGGCCTCTTCAAATGTGCCAGCAAATAAACAAATCAAAGCCAAGGAGATAAGTCTGTGTCTCCCAGATCATAACTTCCTAAGCCGTCCATAATTGCCTGATCGTCTCTACATTTTCCGTCTAATGGCTTTTCTTCCAGTACACGACAAGTTAAGCCTAGAACCGAAACGATCTTGATTAACATAATATCTGTTGGTTTCTTCAAGACGATGGACAACCATTTTCTGCAATTAAAACTGTGGTTTTCTGCAACCGGCCAAGTGCGAATTAGACGGGGCTTCGTGTTGTAATATTGTAATAATAATTATAAGTATTTTATGATGTAAGACATGAATGCAAATAAAGACTGATATGGAGAAGTTTTTTTAATTATTTAATTTAATTTTAATACATAATTTCCTGAATAATTTTGTATACCTAAATTTAATTGAAGTAATAAAATAAGCTACTAAAAAAGATGCCACAAACTAGATAAATAAATAATAATGTAACTAATAATGTACCTACTTACACAGTAATTGTAACTAATTATTTTGGAAATAAATGGCTATTTATTTATTTATTTTACTTATGGAGAAGTAGTAGGTTAAATCCAAATATTTAATACTAGTAAACAACCAGGTTATGCTCGCGACTCCGGGTGGACTACACAAATTTCAAACCCCTATTTTACTCACTTAGGGGTTGAATTTTTGAAAACTATTTTGTTTATTTATTTATAGACTTGCGGATGTCTACGTCATAATAGATATCTGTATGCCTTTCAGCCCTATCCATCCAGTAGTTTGAGCTGTACGATAATAAAGCAGTCATTCAGTCAGTTAGTCAGCCAGTTAAGCCATCAGTCAGTCACCTTTTCCTTTTATGATATACTAGCTTATGCTCGCGACTTCGTCCGCGTGGACTACACAAATTTCAACCCCCTATGTCACCCCCAACCAAATTAGGGGTTGAATTTTCAAAAATGCTTTCTTAGCGGATGCCTACGTCATAATAGCTATCTGCATGCCAAATTTAAGCCCAATCTGTCCAGTAGTTTGAGCTGTGCGTTGATAGATCAGTCAGTCAGTCAATCAGTCACCTTTTCCTTTTATATATTAAGAATTAAGACTAGATGAGGCTTCGACCGCGTGGATTTTGGTTTTAGTCTCGTGAGAATTCTCTAATAATTACGATAATAAAGCAGTCATTCAGTCAGTTAGTCAGCCAGTTAAGCCATCAGTCAGTCACCTTTTCCTTTTATGATATACTAGCTTATGCTCGCGACTTCGTCCGCGTGGACTACAAAATTTCAAAACCCTATTTCACCCCCTTAGGAGTTGAATTTTCAAAAATCCTTTCTTAGCGGATGCCTACGTCATAATAGGTATCTGCATGCCAAATTTCAGCCCGATCCGTCCAGTAGTTTGAGCTGTGCGTTGATAGATCAGTCAGTCAGTCAGTCAGTCAGTCATTCAGTCAGTCAGTCACCTTTTCCTTTTATATATATAGAAGAATTAAGACTAGATGAGGCTTCGACCGCGTGGATTTTGGTTTTAGTCTCGTGAGAATTCTTCAATTTTTCGGGATTACAAAAATAAGTCTATTTGTCTGTCAGCTAAATGTAAGCTAAGTCTGTACCAAATTTCGTCAAAATCACTTAAACGGAAGGGCTATAAAAACGAACCATACCTACTTACTTGACCTAAATCGTACATCGTCAGAAAATTCTGTACAACACATTACTACGTTAGTGAAAAGGGTTTTTTTTAATCCTTTCAATATGAATTCCACGTGTAGCGAGGCCACTAGCATCGAAGTGGCTTAACCCCAAAATAAGAAAATAAGAAAAAGTGGAATCTGTGAATACGATTGACTGTGTAAAGTCATAAACAAACTAGAGTTTCCAGGTAATTAGCTTCTGGCATAATGGCAATGGCAATTTTATACTGATTATAAAGAAACAGGTATATCTATGATATTCACTAAACACTAACTAAAGTAGATATAAGTGCAATGTCTCTCTTATTTGTCGTATCCACATAGCATAAACATTAAACATGTCACCCAAAGCAACTTTGTAAACACTTTTTGTTCCAAGATGGCCACGCGACAACCCATGAGAAGTTTCGTAATCCCTGAAGTTTGCCAATAAAACTTTTAGTGGACATCATTTGTCACACACAATCACATACTACTAAATATAATATCTACTTAATTCACTAAGAGACAGTGATTTGTAATAAGTACTTATTTAATATATAAAAGCGAAAAGGTAGCTTCTTTCTAGGACGTAGGTGTCAGCTAAGAAACGGTTTTGAAAGTTGTATGAAAGTCCTATGTTTTTGAAGTTAGAGACATGAAAATCGACATTTAGGTATTCTGGGTTCCGTGCGTTAATGTGAGACTGAGTGAGTAGGTAAGTGAGGCCTTTTGCAGCGGGAAAATTTCAGATCTCATGAGAAACCAGAAATTTTACGCTGAACGAAGTCGCGGGCAACTGCTAGTTAGGTACTTCATATAAACAACTTTTTTTTTATCTGGAGCATATAATATTTACGATTTTTAATACGTATCTATGAGTGGTTACTGCTTGTAAATCTTATATCTTTGCAGTTCATAAAATATAGTTGCTATCAAAATTAGCTGAAATTATCCATCAACCCATTTCCGGCCCACTACTGAGCATGGGTACTTACTTTTCAAAGTAAATAATTATATCAAGTGGGGTCTCATTATGAAAGGGCTTCACTTGTGCATTCCAAACAGATTTTTGTTTATTTTTTGAATCCTCGGTGCGCGAACCTGATTTGCACTTGGCCGGGTTTTTTTATTCAGATATAAGTTAGCCCTTGACTGCAATCTCACCTGGTGGTAAGTGATGATGCAGTCTAAGATGGAAGCGGGCTAACCTGGAAGGGGTATGGCAGTTTTTATTAAACGTGCCCCTTTGGTTTCTACATGGCATCGTACCGGAACGCTAAATCGCTTTGCCGGTAGGGTGGTAACTAGCTACGGCCGAAGTTAGAGGTGCGTGCCCAGAGTCGAACCCCTCCCGACCGAATAGAAGGCCGACTTAACCACTATGCTATCACACCACTATATTACCATTATGACGCTATATGTATATTGATTACGTCATTTAAAAATCTGCAAATTGCCGTTTCTCCTTTTATTCCAACTCGTGTTTAGAATTATAGCTGAGTTCATATAAAAGTGTTGACGGATATACGACTAAGCCGAATTAGTATATTTATATCGAGACGCGTCATAATGTCTGTCGCCACCCCATAAGATTATAATTTTAGATTTTTCTTCGAAATACGAAAAATCTCTATCCATTTAATCTCATTTAATGAGCAGTCTAGTAAAGTTATATTTAAAAAAAACTATTAACTCAACGAAAATACTCGTAAATGAGTCAGTGGAATTCAGTTTAAATTTAACTTGATGGAATTTAATGACTAGACGATCAAATTGTTAGGTACTATTTTTGTTTTGTCAACGACTTTTCTAGAAGTGTTACTGATTCGTCGCGGTTCGAAGGTACCACTAATCGTGCTTATATTTGGCATTTGGCATTGTCACTACAATAACCAAACGTGTCTTCCTGCTGAAACAAAGGCCTTGTTCTATTGAGAGAGAAGCCTAATTAAGTAGTTTACCTAACAAAATAACCCATGCTACTACGATACTTTTTACCAAGTTGTTCAGGTTTTCTTAGAATACTTACGTTGACATGCATTTAATGACTCTGGGGGAAAATTCAAAGTTAAATTGCCACATAACTCTAGCATGTGATATAAATCAGCCCGTCTTGCCAACTTATTTCAATAATAGCATACGAAACTGAAATATGCAACTCGGTTTACGGTCCATCAAGCTTGCTACGAGCCTTTCGCATAAGTGAATTGGCTGCTACGGATATCCATATTCGTAGTAGGTATGAAATCCGCGGGAACGGCAGTGGGTTTTATTGCCCGAGTTTTCTCGAAGAGTTGCCAGTTCTACCCTTGTGATAAATTATGTTGTTTTCGCAGAGCTGTTTGCTCCCCTTGTGGTAGGAATCTATTGAACTGAAGTATGAGAATGCTGTGAGGGCTCAAAATATCGTGGCGCCTTTTTTGTTATGTCTGAAGGAATGTTATTTGATCAAATCAAGGTCAGACCGCCACATTAAAGCACTCTATTTTTTACAGCGGCGATAGCTCAGTGGTTAGGACGTAGGCTTTCTTATCGGGAGGTCAGGGTTCGATCCCAGGCACGCACCTCTAACTTTTCGGAGTTATGTGCGTTTTATGAAATTAAATGTCACTTGCTTCAACGTTGAAGGAAAACATCGTGAGGAAACCTGCATGCCTGAGAGTTCTCCATAATGTTCTCAAAATTTGTGTGAAGTCTGTCAATCCGCACTAGGTCAGCGTGGCAGACTATGGCCTAAACGCTTTTCATTCTTAGAGGAGACCCGTGCTCAGAATTGGGCCGGCAATGGACTGATCATGACGATAGTATAGTCTTTTACAGCGCTATTAAGTTAATTTTAATAGTTTATAGGTCTCGTTGTAATAATCAATAACAAATCTGTAAAAAATATTTCTTGTCCTTAATACCTAACGTGTTTTTCATCGAGACAAACAATGCCCCAATAGTTGCCTAACTAGGACAATCCCTACATCCATCTCTGTCACTCCTCTGACTAGTCTCAATTACCTGTCTCTTTTCCGTTCGACCTGCAATCTCGAGTCGCCCTAATGATATTTGTGGTTGATTATAATTATACATGCCCTCCTTTGAAATGTCAAGCAGTATTTAATTAAAGACGCCATTTAATTATAGATCGGATGCTTTTTGTCTTAAATGAAATAAAAATTTGTGCCAAAGTTCGTGTTTGAGTTTCATTACAAGTACCTATCTTTAACAACAAGAAGGCGGAGACGTACTTACATCGTATTTAAAATGAAGTCAACAATCAAATAAATCAGAAGCTGTATAATATTTGTCAGTCGTAAATTTTACGTACCAAGTACCTACCTACTAATATATCAATTAGGTACAACATCCATCAGAAATAGCTAAATCCATATCCACAGATACCTACTAAATCCATACCAATTCCATACCTTCTAATATTAGAAATGCAAAAGTGTGTTTCAGAGTTCCATCTAGTCTAATAATATAATCAATTAGATACATAATTTATGACAAAAATAAGTCACATGCTAAAAATGGGGGACTCTTACCTTTTACTAACAATATATACAACTAGAATGAACGTAAATTAGCTATCCAGAGTAAAACGACACCTACAGTTAACACCTAGTTAGTCTAGACCTAAATTTATTCGGAATAGATCTAGAGCGCTCATTAGGAAGGCCTAAATTCTGTGGTGAATTACTTAACTAAAAGTAAAGAGTAGAGTAACTAAAAGCCACGACAGAATTTTACACATCAAATATATAAAAGGAAAAGCTGACTGATCTATCAACGCTCAGCTCAAACTGCTGGACGGATCGGGATAAAATTTAGAATGCAGATAAGTAGCTATTATGACTAAGAAAAGAATTTTGTAAATTCAACTCCTAAGAGGGTAAAATAAGGGTTTGAAATTTGTATAGTCCGCGCGGATGAAGTCGCGGGAATAAGCTAGTTCTCCATATATCTCTGTAATCTCCACGTACATTTTTGCTTATCACAAGACGTCAGGCGAAAAAACTTTTTACTCAGAATTGAACTGAATCCTTTCAAAGTCAAAATAAAACAGAGAAACCAAAAGATGGTACCTACATACACGTATCCGTCATAACCTCACATGAGTTTGGAACTCCGAGAATATGTTAAAACTTTATCAAAGCGAGAAATTCTATTTCCATATCCATTTGGGTGTTGGAAGTCATTCTCAGGAGTTGAAGTCTAAAAACCTAAGGATAGACATACCTAATAATCTAGAATAACACTAATTATACATTGCTTCAATTCGTTTTACATATTTTCGTCATTGAATATATTTTCCAGCCAGGTTTGTATCGATCTCGCTCTCCTGCTTCTATATTTGCCAATCTATATTTTTTTCAGCAATAGTCTATTTAAGAGAAGTAATCATAGAGATAGAAATATTCTATATCTATGGATGTAACCCTTGCGCGCTACCCAGCACTTTCTACATAAATGGAGTTTGGTTATCATTTGAATATTAACCAATCAAACTCAATGAAATTTTGTAGGCACGTACTAGAAACAAACATCTATGTTTATAGTTTTCTAGATTTCTTTAGAAATATGTAGTTTTAAAGTTACACGATCTCAAAGATTTACGGGAAATTTTATTTATGGGAATTCTTAATTTCCAGGATAAAAAGTATCCTCTGTCCGTCTCCGGGATGCTAACTATCGTTTTTCAAAATTACGACAAGATAGATTTAGCGATGAATCCATAAATAGGTAAACAGACGGACAGACTTGCTTCCTCTTTTGTAATGTCAAGTATAAATGAAATAAACAAATAATAAAATTATACCGTTTAATATCACTTTACCGTCTAAAATTTTCGTCTCTCGAATTTCGCAGAAGTATCGAAATCTTTTTTGAAATCCAAACAAGAGGCTGTACAGCGCTGAACGAATTTTGATTGATGACAGTCAAACTTTATGGCACTTTGTAATCGACTGCTCTCCAAAACGTGTGTTGGCGATAGTCGAGTGATTTATTGTTTAATACACGAGTCTTGAACTGGGTAAGTTTATCATCTTCTTTTAAATATTCCTAGTATATCGTCGCTTCACTTGGTAAGTCATTTTTAACGATTGTAGAGACATTTGCTCTATGATAATATAATCTACCGAAACTAAACATGTCATTGTCGATATGACTATTTGTAGCAAGAAATGTTTTTGAAAGTGTGCTTTACGCATGTTTATGTAGTATCTTGATTCGGTGGATTTACATATTATTAAGTATGTTTCGGCAGATTGATGTAATTTATATTTCTTACAAACCTTAATTTTCAAGGGACAATTGAATTGACACATAGAGGTCTCCTATTCTTACTTAAAACGCATTAGACAGTAACGCTTCGTTTTACAATACATACTTAATTTAATATTATCTAGATATCGTTGTTTTGCAATCAGATGAAGAATAGAGGTGATTAACTAAAAGTTCCATTCACGAGAAATATTTCAGTAGTGGAAACCTATCAACTATTTAAAGGACGCCAAGGTCCCGAGGCGAATCCGAAAATACAGCAAGGTATTGCAGCTGAACCAGAGTGCACTTTCATATTACGATAAAGTGAATTCATTAAATAGGATGCATCTCCAGCTAATGGATCAGATTTGATATGCGCACCACACTAAACAAGCGGAAGTACATAGACAAATCACCTATTAGACTGTGCGGAAATAGAATAGATCGACCCATATTATAAAGTCGAAAGTGTGTTTGTTTGTTGGTTTATTGATTTGTCCTTCAATCACGTCGCAACGGAGCAACTGAACGGATACCATGGAAACTTTCATATTGCCTGTATAAAAAGTGATGTCACTTCCCAGATCTTTAGCTATAGGTATGCACTAAGAATTTAGTTCACCTTATACCTATTGCCTGATAAATTCTCTGATTCTATTATTGTTAATGACCTTTTAAAGTACCTAGTCCATGACAGTGACCACCTATACTTTGGATTTCAACGGTACAGTTTGAGTACCAGATTTGTGGTATTATCGGAAATGAGACCACAGGTTACCATGAATTACCATATTTAGTTTGTCTGTGATGTGGTGACTAAGAGATATACTTTGCGATAATTTTTAATTTACTTAGATACCCACTTATTTTTTGTATAAAGTCGCATTTATGAATAACATACCTGTTGTTCATTACTTAAGTTCTCATGTAAGTGAATTCTATATTCTAAGTGAGAATAAAGATTTCTTTACCCGTAAGAGAGCAATTAATCAACCAACTAAATACTTACCTTGTCGTAGCAACGAAGATACCCACACAGCTAGACTTTGAGACGGTTATGTTCTTCGAACTGTGCCCACCCATTTACCTACGCTTAATTTTCAAAACTCAACGTTTTCTAATAATTAACTCGGTAGATTCATCGAAGACATAGACAACAACCAGCCGAATATTTAATTAAAGAAAATAATTGTTTGTCGAGCCTTTGCATTAATTCTGAAAAGCTTCCAATTAATTTGTGTCGGCTGTCAAACTCATTACTGTACAACTTTAAACATAAATTAAGAAATTAATAATAAAAACTAATTTTTATAAGCAAATAACATAGAATTCTAAGGATGTTTGTAAACTCGGTTAATACTTGCCAATTGCATCGATCGAAAACATCGACTTTGAGCCTATAATATTGCCATTTTACGCCTTCATTAACGCGACTAATCAATGACCCAACCATTTGAAACCCAAATATTTGAAAAGAGCAACCGCCGAGTTTCTTGCTGGTTCTTCTCGGTAGGAAAGGCATTCCGAACCAGTGGTAGATGCATCCGACTATTCGTAAGCACTTGTAAAAGTTTATTCGAATAAAAAAGATTTTTATTTTTATTTTATATTTTATTTGAACTATCCGCTGATACGTCAGTCAGTCAGTCAGTCGCAGGCATCCGCTAACAACTAAACAAACAGAAGCGTCGAGACATTGAAGATCAAAGTGGCGTCGTTTATTTAATTTCCCTCATTTCCTATACAATTTCGGTCCCAGTGTAATCGAGATTTTGATGAAAAATGAATTAAGTAACTACCTATATGTATAGCATTTTTAGACAGTATACTTGGGTAAATTAAGACGTGATGTGTGGCACATTTTAGAAAATAAACGTTTTTTTTTCTAAATAAATAAAAGGAAAATATAGGTCAGCTTAGGTAGTACCTACTACCTTATGACTCCCCAACGTTTTCCTTATAACCCCAGTTTGGTTCGCATTTGAATATTAATTAACCAACCAAACTCAATGTGAAGACAAGTTCTAGAAATAAATATCTGAGTATGTCTGTTTTTCAGATTTTTATAAAAATGTGTAAGTTACACGAGCTCTAAGATTTGTATTGTAAATCTTAAAAATACCTTTGTTTGAAGCGTGCTACGACTAAACTCCTCTTCAGGCACTAAAAAACTGTCATTGTAGGTGACGGGTGTCTTTCGTTGCGTAGTGAGCCTACAAAAACAGTATTACTTAGTAAGAAAAAGCGTAAAGAAATGCATTTATACCTTTTGTATGCGACCCGCATTGCCCTAGAACTTTTTTCGTAGTGAGAGCAACGGGCCGACAGATTCCGTGCCAACATAAAAAATCCTTTCAGCTTCTACATAGAGAAAACGACGACCTGCGCGAATCCTCGATGCTACCAAAACAATAGCTTGCAAAAACAAAACGAATGGAACCTTTAAAACGCCCGTGACGTCACCTGAACGATTAGGCCTTTTTGTCCTTGTCATACCCGATACCAGACTCGGTCCTCTCGCTCTCACTGCGGGGAGGCAATTGACCTATTTTCGGAGGGCGTGCAATAATTTCACGAAGGGTGGATTACCTAGCTTCCACTACTGATCTATGCCTTTGCACATCTTCCAACAGTAATTGACTCATAATATCCCCCATGTAACTTCATAAACATATGAATATCTCAAGTAATATAAATATTATATGGTGTAAAAACGAAGTGAAATTGAATCGTTCTCTACGGAACTAACTTCTAGGCACCGCTTATAGTGTTTCCGTTTGTGTCCAGGTTTCTACCACTTAGAAAACTAAGAAAATGTACTAAGCAGTTTGTAACCCGATCACACCCAATGTAATACAATGTACAATACAATGACCTTAGCTAGCCCACTACTGAGCACGGGTCTCCTCTCAGAATGAGAAGGGTTTGGCCATAGTCCACCACCTGGCCACGTGCGGATTACCTACACAGTATCTTTTCCATTTTGAAACAAGGTACATGGTCTTGTTGAATTTCGTATTTGACTTCGATGCTATCACTACCCCTATTATAATTATAAATGCGAAAGTGTGTTTGTTTGTTGGTTTATTGGTTTGTTGGTTTGTTGGTTTGTCCTCCAACCACGTCGCTACTTTTACGATTTTTTTGCATGGATATAGTTATATAAGACCTGGAGAGTGACATAGGCTACTTTTTATCTGGGAAGTAAAAAAGTTCCCATAGGATGTTTATAAATCTATGAGTTCCCACGGGATTCTTAAAAATCGAAATCCACGCGTACTAAGTCGCGGACATCAGCTATTACACTATATTTTTGACGAATTTCCTCAAATATTCAAAGAATTTGAACGAAAATTCCTTTCAAAATATTTACCTTATATTAATTTGTCACCATAACGTGAACGACGGATTCATCATAGCGGACGGGGCACGTACGAATGCTAAATCCAATTTGAACCGGTTCAAATAAACTCAGCAGGAAACGCTACGATTTTTTTATCGCTATCAAAATTCAAATACAAAGAAGGTTGGATAGAATAGGTTTGTACATCGATATAAATGACAAGATCGATATAAATGTCAAGCGAACAAAATATTTCACGGTTTAGGAACCAAATAAATCAGCGCCATCTCTTAGATACTAATGAACGACCCGTTTGTAATTCAGACGTCACTGAGGTTGCATTGGTGCTAAACATTGTTAAAGCACCACTGACTGAGTCGGTGTCATTTTGTTTGTTCAATAACCCTGTCTATACGAAGCTATATAATATAAGTCGATGGGTTTGTACAATTTCACGCTCACGATGATAAATAAAAGAAAACTCAACTGACATAGAAAAAGCGGTACTTTGTTGGATAAAACGCATTGCATCCGCAAAATATCGTATATCTACATCTTTCTCTCTTGCGCAATATTTCTCATTGCTCAGGGTCGTGACCCCTTTCCATTAATCATATGATAGTACTAGCTTGAGCCCGCGAATTCGTCCGCGTGGACTACTCAACATTCATACTCCGATTTTACCCCCTTAGGGGTAGAATTTTCAAAAATCCTTTCTTATCGGATGTCTACGTCATAATAGGTATCTGCATGCCAAATTTCAGCCCGAAGTATTTTGCGCTGTGCTTTGGTAGATCAGTCAGTCAGTCAGTCATCTTTTCCTTTTATATATTTAGAAGAAGAAGAAGATAAACATAAATATGAGTTTTTTGGCATAATAATGCGGTGAGTTCCCAGATTCTTCGGAATAGATACAACTCGACTAAGAGGACCAGATTTCGACTCTTAGGTTTTACAGTTAATATCAGATGTTAGTGATAATATAACTGTGATCGATGGTTTTAAGTGCTCTCCGAGGCACGGGGGATACAAAAAGGTCATATTTTGACCTCCGAAGTCGCTCCCTTCCATCTATTTATCGACTTGGATCAACGTTGCTTTATCATCACAATCGACTGATATGCATTGTCACAACGAGGCCATAAGTCTCTCCGCATCTACATATTATTAAGAACGTTTTCACATGGTCTTCAACCACTGATTTTTAGGGTTCCGTACCTCAAATGGAAAAACGTAACCCTTATAGGATCACTATGGTGCCTGTCTGTCTGTCTGTGAGTCGGTCTGTCAAGAAACCTACAGGAAATTAGAATCACAAAATTTGGCAGGTCGGTAGGTCTTATAGCAGATATAAGGGGAAAATCTGAAAACCGTGAATTAAGGGTTACATCACACAAAAAAATTAAATTATGATCATGGAAATTAGTATTTTAAATTTTCGAAGTAAGATAACTATATCAAGTTTGTTATCATATGAAAGGGTTTTACCTGTGCATTCTAAAAAAGATTTTCATTTATTTTTACGCATCATAGTTTTTGAATGAACGTGCAAAATGTCGAAAAAATACGACTGTAGTACGGAACCCTCGGTGCGCGAGCCTGACTCGCACTTGGCCGGTTTTTTACTTGTACCTACACGCACGTGACCAGAAATGAAATTGTAGACGCACCACATTCACCATTTATCGACAGGGTCCGCAAAAAATGTCCGTGTATTAACGCCAGCTGCCTCCGCACAAACTAATAAATCTCTCGCACCAATAATGCCGGATCTCTTTTTACTAAATCCAGTGTGTGTACGTGTTGTGGTTTGGCTAATGTACGTATTATCCTCGTTTGTAAATCATTCACGTCGATACCGCGCTTTCAGCTTGCCGATTTTACTGTTAAATCTAATGGTAACACGTTACACCGGCTTTTTAACAATGAAAAAATAATGTGTCATAAACTCCACCCCAATTTTTCTTTTCAGGTTGGTTCGTTCAGTGATTCGTGAATTCAAGTACGTACCTATTATTATTTTTCATATAAAACAACGCTGACCATATTTTAATCGTAGCTTTATTAATTGTTTGTTACAAGATGATGACCGCCACCTCGTCCACGTGGACTTAGGTTTTCAAATCCCGTAGCAACTCTTTGGTTTTCCGGAATAAAAATAAATTTTGTCAGTTTACAGGTCTTTAACCATACCCATACAAAAATCACACCGTACCATTGTTCCGTTGACGTGTGATTGAAGTACAAACCAACAAAACAATAAACCAACAAACAAATCACACTTTCGCATTTATAATATAGGTAGTGATGTATCTAATAACTAGTCTACTCAAAGATTTTCTCCATTGTGGTAGACTTTAAAGCAGAAAACACAGAAATTACTTCAGAGCAGTAGGTACCTACATTTTATTTACATTGTAGGTACACACAAGGCGGATCATTCCGAATAAAAAAAATTGCTAGCTGCAAGTATTGACTTATTGGCGTTGAGTTTTGCGTTTTGCCAGGTGACCAGTGTCATACTAATTTTGACAGCTTCGTAGAACATGATTTTTGCATGGATGTAGGAAGTACGTAATAATTCTTCCTTAACTTCCTGATTCCATGGATTTTTGTTTGCAATAGTCCTCCTACAAGTATCTACTAATTTAGTTCAATTGCACACAATTAATTTATTCACAGGCAGAGGACCAATGTCAATTACGTAATGGATTTTTTTTTTCACTTCAGACAGTTTGGAACCAACGAAACATTACTGTTCTAGTAATATAACGACTCTCTGATTTTATTTAATATCACATCATCATCACATATGTGTTGTATAAAAGCACCATAAAACTGATCCGACACGTACTGCCAAAAGATCACAAAAGATGCTTCATCCTTTCTGTGGGGGTTAAAAAGGATTAAAATTAATAAGCTTTTAAACCAAGACGAAACATGGCTCCTGCATCACAAATATTATAAAGACATTTGAGTTGCGTAATAGACATTTATCATTTAGGCAGAAACGAACGTCTCCCTGAGTAACAACATAAATCATTAGCCGCCTTGCGTACTGTACGCTTAGTACGAGATTTTATGTCTCACCAACGTTGATAGTATTCGAGTGTCGAAACACTTCCGCGTTATAGTAAACTGGATCTTAACTGCCTTGTTTTAAAGTTTAAGTTTGTCTACACGTCTACAGCCAGCGCCAGCGCTCCAAGCGGCAACGTTGCGAAATTAAAATCAGTGGCATTGAATTTTTGACTTCAATTCAAGACTCTTTAGGTCCATTTTACTTTGACGTTATCAAAATTACTAGCAAAGTTGGTGAGACGTAAAATCTTATACTAAGCGTAATGTGTGCTTAGTATAAGACTTTGCATTTCACCAACGTTGATAGAGTTCTAACGATTAGACTTCGGTCTCCTATTCCCCCTGGCCGGTTCAATCCCGGGGACGTTTCAAAATCTTCTGAGTTATGTGCATTTTAAGCAAATTACATAATATTATCACTTGGTTTAACTAAGTATGGAGGAAAACATCATGAAGAAACCTGCATGCCTGCATCGAGAGTTGAAATAAAAAAAGGTCAAAATTAAATGGACATAAGAATCTTTGATTCAAAGTTAAAAACTCAGTAGGTACCATTGATTTTAATTTCGCAACGTTTCCGCTTGGAGCGCGCGCTGGCTGTAGATGTCTAGGCAAACTTAAATTTTAAAACAAGGTAGTTAAGGTTTATTTTGCTTTAATGCTCAGTGCTTTGACGCTCGAATTATATCAACGTTGATAAAATATAAAATCTTGTACTAAGCCTACTGATGTTAAGCGAAATACTAATTTAATTAAAACATCGAAACTTCAATTAATATCATCATCAACAACAACCCACCGCTGGCCCATTATTGAGAATAGGTCTCTTCTCAGAAGAGAAGGGTTTAGAACATAGTCCACCTGGTAGCGAAGGTGTTAGACTGTGGGCCTAAGCCCTTCTCAGAAATCGGTGATAGCCTAGTGGTTAAGGTGTCGCATTGACCTTTTGATAGAGAAGATGGACGTTTGGTCCCTGACAGACACCTCTAACTTTTCGGAGCTATGTATATTTAAAGCAGTTAAAGGGGAATGCCGACATTTGGCCCAAAAGTGCCCAGCTATTCTTACTTATTGTTGTACAATTTGAAAATCGATCCTATCGAAAATAAAAAATAAAATAATTTGTAACATTGAAACCCCATCTTTTTCATCCAAATTTTTACCAATTAATTGCTGTAGGTACTTACTGTTGATTCATATAGTTTCATGAGTGGGCATCTAAGGGCCAAATTTACTATGGCCACCTGGCATTTTCCTTTCACTTGCTTTAACTGTAAAGAAATACATCATAAGGAAACCTGCATGCCTGAGAATTCTTCATAGTTATATATACACACTTTTTTATTATCAGGCACGATGACTAGTAGATATTGACCTAGATTCGCTACCTTAGGGAACGTGATGATGCAGTATAATGCTAAAAGCATACGTGACTATGCTACTCGTAAGATGGAATGCGCCACGCGGTTGATTAGAAGCTGCATGTTCATTGTTCACTCTTAATTGAAGGACCTTAATTTATATGAAACTAGATAATACCAGCGACTTCATCCATGTGGATTTAGATTTTCAAAAATACCGTGGGAACTCTTGGATTTTCCGGGATAAAAAGTAGCTTATGTCACTCTCCAGATCTTCAACTATATCTATGTAAAAAATCAGGTCAATATGTTGCTCCGTTGCAGCGTGGTTGAAGGACAAACCAACAAACTAATAAACCAACGAGCAAATACAGTTTCGCATTTATAATATGGGTACTGGGTAGTGATAGGAAGGCGGACATATTTTTAAAAACTTAGTATGCCTAAATATGTGTTTTGACTTTTGGATAATATGAAAAGGCGAATTACATTATAATAGGCAATAGCGACATGTCCGTAAAACAAGTAAGATTAAAATATTCCACACCACTACGTACCTACCCAACTAAGTAAACAAGAAACTCTCAAAGCATCGCTTATAAGTCATCTCTTCATATTATTAAAATGAATAATGATATGCTTTTATCAAAAATGTTTTCTCAACAACAAAATTCCTTGATAAAATCCATCTAAGTATATTGATTGATGAATTAATATTCCTGCTAACCAATATACCCTCACAAAGTTACTTAATAATAAAGTTTCGAAGCTTGTTAAGAGTTTCAAATATTTGTTACTATGGTTTAACCTTACTTAGTTCATTGAACACATTAGCTGTTAACTTACTCAAAAATTGTTGGCAATAAAATATTTGTGACATTTTAGAGACACTAAGTGCAAAGGGCAAAGGAAAATGATGATAGTCAGTGGTTAAGCCTTCGGTCTCCTATTTTATCGTTCTAGTTTGAACCGTGCCGGTAATGCGAAAATAAGAGTCCCGAAATCAATCTCGGGACTCTTATTTTCGCATTCTTGCATCTCTAACTTTTCAGAGTTACGTGCATTTTAAACACAACTTTTAATTACACACCACTTGATAGTTGCTGTAACAATGAAGGAAAACTGTATGCCTGAGTGTTCTTCAGAGCGTTCTCGAAGGTTCGTGTGCTAGTAGGATGATATAGACTATCACTGAAATCTTCTCGGTCTACGAGGAGGCCAGAGCTTAGTAGTGTGGTAATGGGCTGAGATTATTATAATAATGAATGATAGGGCAAAACCGTTCCACGAAATGATTCACCACTTCGGTGTGGTGCCCACAGATGATACAGGGGTAATTATGTTTTTAAAACGTACCAGTATGGCAAAATAATAGCAACAGTCTGATGTCTTTTCCAGGTTAACACATTTGCATCGTACCTACTACTTACGCACTATATTTACACGGTTTAATTACATCACTAAACGATTATGGCAGATATGTTTGAATGTTTGTTTGTCCCGTCTGTAAGGCGTCTAGACACGAAGGGCGCACTCTGACATAATATTTAGGCTCTTTACGCACTGCATCCGACCCGAATCCGAGAATTCTCGACCCTGACGTGCTACTATTTGTAGAGAGGTTGCGCACTAAATCCGAATAGATTTTTCGGAGCTGAGCTTACAGCGCAATAATGCATTGTTTACACAATACTTATTACTTGTATAAATGCTTGAGTACTGCGTCTGAACCGAATCCGTAAGCAACATCCGTCGAAACGGACGCAGTGTAAAATCAACTCGATCGGTGAATCGAATTCGATCTGAATTTTCTCGGTTTTGGATCGGATGCAGTGCGTGAAAAGCCTAACTAATCAGTTTGTCTGCAGACTGTCATGACCAGTCAACTATATTTGTGCCAATTGTGCATACGGCTTGTGTTCTATTAATTATAATAACAAACAAATGTGTCTAGAAAACATCATTAGTTTGCATCCCAGACTTTAGGGTATTGAAGCAGCTGCGCTGCTGCTATTTATTATATCTTTACATCTTCATTATATTAAAACTGCTTCTGAATAACTAATATTTTCCATGATTGTATGCGATTGTAGTCTCCGTAGAGCTTCGTAGGTTCGTAGAGGTAGAGGTACCTCTACGAAGCTCTACGGAGACTCTACGATATTATTGTTGATGGACTAATCCGTTCTTACAAAATTAATTCAGTCTTTAAATATCACAGCTAAATCTGTGCATATAATATTATAATAATAGTTCACGCGTACACTTTTTCTTATTTCGTTAATGCAGAAATTTCATGCCCTATTTTTATCGTAAAGTATTAAATTATTTGCCCTATTTTTATCGTAAAGTATTAAATTTATTACTATTCAAAACCTTTTAGTTCAATCAAACACAATAGAATTGTAAATATACTGATTCGTTAAAATTACGGTCCAAGGTAGGAAGTTAAAACTTAGAGAATGCCTTTCTTTTATAACATAATATTGAGTCTTTGAAAATGGTTAAGTTATCTTGGAAATCAAACCCTTATGGTAACGACTCGAGAATCAAAGTCAGTGAAGTTGAAGTAATTGACTTACTTTGAGGTAGAATCACGGTAAAGTATACAATATTTAACGAGCGTGTAGACTCAATACTTCGTATTTAATAGGTAAATGTTTCGCAATTTATAAATAGCTCCAATTTTTTTGATTGAGTACATTTTTTTAATTTACCTACCTATTTGCCGAGATAAAAAAAGTTTAATTTACTAAGTTGATAGGTAATTACACCCTTTATTACTGTGTTTGTATGTTTTGATTGAAAAATGAATAATACCTATATATATAAGGAAAAGCTGACTGACTGATGACTGACTGATCTATCAACGCACAGCTCAAAGTACTCGACGGATCGGGCTAAAACTTTGCATAGGGATAGCTATTATGACGTACACATCCGCTAAGAAAGGCTTTTTGAAAATTCAACCCCTAAAGGGGTAAAATACGGGTTTGAATTTTGTGTTATCCATGTCCACATTATAAAGAAATCCTCCGTGCATTTCAGCTTTCTATAGTACGTGACAGGTCGAAATGGCAATCAGGGTATGAGGCTTGGGGACGCCCCGCGCACCCACGCGTCACCTGCGCTGTCCCGCACCGGGTTAACGCGGGGGCTGTGCGGGTGTGCGGGGCGTCCCCACCCCAATTGAACATATTCTATATTTTACGAATAAATTAGCTGTTTTTCGTCACTTTAAGAATAGGAAAGCAATTCATATATTGGCCTCAGCTATAAACACGTATCATTAAAAAAATGTTTGTATAAAAACCGGCACATTCATTCAGCTTGTAGGGGA
Organism: Maniola hyperantus; assembly: GCF_902806685.2. Taxonomy (NCBI): domain Eukaryota; kingdom Metazoa; phylum Arthropoda; class Insecta; order Lepidoptera; family Nymphalidae; genus Maniola; species Maniola hyperantus. The sequence goes on from NC_048553.1 coordinate 4,896,268, forward strand.
AATTCTCTCATAACAAACACGGCCTGAAAGACGTAGAGGCGCGAAGCTCTCGCAATGGCCGTTTTACGGACGAAACAAGTGCTTGTTCATTTTAATATTTCCAACTTCCCTCAACCATAGCGTCATTAAACGACCTAGAAAGAAAGCGTTCCGGGCAAAAGTGGGCCGGCGGGGATCCCCCTTAAAATCTTTCGAGTCCATTGTTATATTTTCCGCGCCACCCCAACGCTTTTCGCTGTATAACATGTATTCAGACCTTTAAAAGGAATTTATTTTACATTTCAGTAAAAAACTGTGCAAAGGTCTTCTCCCACATTAGAGATAGTGATATTATACTGCTGTCCTAATAACTAGTTTAAGAATATAGTCGCTTTAAATTTAGAGTAACTGATGTTTCCAAAATGTTTGCTACGTAGGATTAACTAAAAACCTTGGTTGTAGGACCAAGGTTTTTAGTTTTTCATACATTATTTTTCAGAAATATCAGTATTTGAAAATTCCCACATTTTTGGCAATACCACAAAAACATTTTTTGCAGTTAAGCGCTTTTTAAATACAGGATGGCAGTATATAGCGCAATTCACAATCCTCCGATGTGAATTGACGTGAAAAATATACTACTATGGCGCTCAATAGGACTCAGACACGCAATTTACAGTAATATAAAAGATTCAAGCTCTTTTTCATAATTTTACCAGATGATGCCCGTGACTTTGTCCGCGTGGATTTAGAAATTTTAATTTATAAAATTCATTGGGAATTCTTTTATTTATGAATCTAATAATCATCCTAATATAAATCAGCCTAAATATGTCACTCTCCAGGTCGACACCCATGCAAAAAATCACGTACCTACTAAGCTTGCTCTGTTGTGGCGTGACAACAAAGCAACACACATTTTTATTAACAATATTAGTTTTTTTAGGTTCATGAACCTATTGGTATACATAAATTTAACAATGCTTAGAAAAACATAATCTCTAAAATTATCATAAAAAACTTACATTAACAAAAAATATAATTTACTGTCCAAGTATAATTTCTAATTTTTTTAAGTATGTTTTTAATTGTGTATGGTTTTAGGGTTTCGTTCCTCAAAAGGAAAAAAGGAACCCTCATAAGATCACTTCGTTGTCTGTCTGTCTGTCTGTTCGTCTGTCGAGTCTGTCAAGAAAACCTATAGGGTACTTCCCGTTGACATAGAATGATGAAGTTTGGCAGGCAGGTAGGTCTTATAGCACAAGTAAAGGGAAAAATCCGAAAACCCTGAATTTGTGGTTAAATCACAACAAATAATTTTAGTATTTTCAATTTTCAGAGTAATATAACCATACCAAGTAGGGTATCATATGAAAGGATTATCCCTGTACGTTTGATAACAGATTTATTTTTATTTTTATGCATACTAGTTTTTGATTTATCGTGTAAAATGTTGGAAAAAATACCTGATTACGGAACACTCGATGCGCGAGTCTGACTCGCACTTGGTTGGTTTTTTATAATATTAAGTAGTGGTGCGTGTAACTGTAATGCTAAGAAATAGTAAATTACTCTGCTGCTGAAAAAATAACCAATCATAGTCAAAGCCTCACGTACACTAACAGAAGCCTTCTTAAAAAATAACATCCCCAAGTGAAAATAGTTCATTGATTCGATAAAAACCAGTCGCCGTCAACGCAGCGGGATTTTCAACCATAAATCAGGCACGTGTCAAACTGTGTCGAAAAAGACATAAATTACCTACACTCTGCAGTTCGTATACCCTCATTTTAAATTCAAGGAAAAGTTCTGTAACTCTTATCTGTAAAGAAACGAAAATTCCATTACCTACCAACTACCTATATTTAAAGCAATTAGGTACTTAGTTGATAGAATTAAAACTATGATTTAAAAAAACTAAGAGTCATGAAGCCGTAAAGGCGTAAAATAGCCAATCTTAGGAAGTCCTCAGAAACAGCTCCGATTATGATGACTTTTTAAAAATTTTGTTTTTATATAACTGTAACGTTTTACTGGAAATAATATGGTTTAAAAAAAACCCCCGCTTCAAATAATATACGAAAAACAAAATTAAAAAAATATCAAAATCGGAGCTGTTTCTGAGGACTTCCGACGAAAAGGCTTCATTGACTCCACTAAAGTACCTATATCTCCCAAACAACAAAAACTTATAATATACCTAACAGCTATGAAATTAAGACAATATATAAGTAGTTTCTTTTTTATAGCATAGACACCGAAAAATACGTATTTTTTTCAGATTCAACCCTAGAGGTTAAAAGTTTGGATTTGGTAAAACTTATGGATTTTTATAAATTTGAATTTTATATACTTATAAAATATTTTATAAAAGTTATTTTAAGAGAGAAAGGTCTCTATAGACTTTCTCGAGAGCAGTCAATTCTCAAAGGTCATTATGGATGAAAACAAAGGCATGTAAATGACTGCTCAAACGGTTGATAATTACACCCAAGTATTTCAGTATAAGTGTATTTAAACAAGAATTTCCACTTAAAACTACTATAAAATACGTTTTTATGTTATTTTTCAGTGCAGTGAAATGTGATTTTCAAACAATTTTGGAGTATGCAGTACCTACTCTAAAATTCTTAAAAAAATCACTTATTTAAATAATAATATTTTTATGTTTATTTTGTACCAAGAACTAAAAAACGAAAACGTAAATATTGAAATTTATTAAGATTTTGAATTCAAAAGTAGAAACACACTATACTGACGCCAAGGATCTCTCAGTCCGTATTTTACGTTATTTTTCCGTAACACGCTAATATTAATTAAAAAATTAATCAAATTAATACAGATCTTATGAAAGAAAACCTTTAAAAATACATAAAATGATTAATATTTCAACGCTCTCAAAACGACAGCATGTCAACTTACATTATGTGAATGTAAAACTCCCTACTCTTTTTATAGCACATCAGCATAGTTTCTCAGACCAACAAAATAAATATTAATATTTAGTGCGTTACAAAAATATGTGTTAATTGTTCTTTTTAACTAGAACTTTTGTCGCTAGCAGAATATTTCTAATTTCATAACATTTTTTTTGAAGTAGGTAAGTGAGTGATTATGAAAATTTTAGGTAGGTACGTCGTATCTACCGTAAGATATATTTAATTAACATTCATATTATTCAACGGGTAAAACGTTTCAATACGCTGACTGAAATAAAATTCGCGAGACCATAACAAGTGTCTACCACTGGCAATAAAATAGTTTTACGACACCAAAATCTAGTTACGTTTTAGAAACGTTTCACGCCTTGATAAAAGAAGGATATGACGCCATTTAATATCTCCTACAACCAGTGGTATACCGCAATGCGTTTAGTAATAAATTGTTTAGAAAATATTTTGAAATCATAGAGATAGAAATAAATATGTATAAGAGCCCACGCAGACAAAAAACGTTCAGCGTTCTACTCGCGTTCGTTCGGTAAGACTTCTAGGATTTCTTAGCGCACACAGAAGGGAGGTCAACAAAGCATTTCATTTTCGCTATAAAAGTTATGTGAAACGTGTACATCTCGATAGTTCATCTTCCGCAGATGATGCATTGCTTTTTTTGAGTCTAGAAGAGTCGAAAAAAAAATACTGGGTGCATCCAATTAATACTGAGCGAGGAAAAAAGGAGAGTTTAGTGTTCTTTTTCCTGAATTGCTAGAAGATGAAAAACGATTTTTTATCTACTTTTGAATGTCATTATTAGCTTCAATGAATTAGATGCATAATTTAAATATATAAAAGGAAAAGGTGACTGACTGATCTATCAACGCACAGCTCAACCCACTGGACGAATCGGGCTGAAATTTTGCATGCAGATAGCTATTATGACGTAGGCACATCAGCTAAGAAAGGATTTTTTTAAATTCAACCCCTGAGGGTGTAAAATAGGGGTTCGAAATTAGTGTAGTTCATGCAAACGAAGTCGCGGGAAAAAGCTAGTTATATAAAAAGTGTAATAAGTTCAACATGTTATTGTAATGTCTATGCTTCAGGCCAGAGAGAAGCGATAATATTATGTATTTATGATCTACATAATATACACACATATTCGTGTCACACATTCAATTAGCAGCTTCTATCGTTGTTTACCAACACAATCAATAAAATACGTACCTATAGGCAAGGTACGTACGTCGTCGTCCCAATAAGTTGTCGTGATAAATCACATTCCTAACCGAAACGAAAATAATATCGGCGAAAATGTTTAAGAATCGTGCGATTCTGTTTTCTCTATGAATACTTTTCCACGGCCTTGACTTGCATTATTTAAATACGCAATTTTGTGAGATTGTACATTTTGTGCAGTAGGTAGATAAGTACTTACTTATGATTATTTTTACGAATGCAACGCGCGCCGTCTAATTTACGTTTCATTGAAAAATAAGTGTTGTATTTCTTCTCGGAAACCTTTCGGAAACATATTCCCAATCCTAAACGTAATGCTACGATACGATACCACATTCTCAAAAGTCTTTAGACTTTCATAAAGTCTTGTAGCATTTCAGGCATTTTGGAAGCACACTGCGAGGCTCCACTATAGAAAGGTTCACCACTATTTATTCACGAATATTATACTATATAGGTATAGCGGTAATATTCAGTATAAAGAGGTTCATTTGCACTTTACATATCTGTAATTTCAAGTTTCGGAGACACGTATTTATAGACATTTATACAATTTTAAAATGATTAACATTATAAATAGAAAACACGATTACTACATAGATTTCGTTAATATTCACTGGAAAGATATTAATTTGCACTGATCTTTACGTAATTTCTTAATTTCAAGACACGTAATCGCGTATTTTATACAGATTTATGTAAATAAAATGAAATTAATTAGGTCCCTAGCATTTTTAGAAACACAAAACCGCAAAGTATGAACTACGAACACATATAAAGATTACCATAACATAAACCTATAATACTTTTTTTTTTAACTGGTTTTACGGCTCTGGGATCTATAATAATCTTGCTGGGAACCAAAGACCAATAAAGTAAACTTAGCAAGATACTTTTTTTTTTAACTGGTTTTACGGCTCTGGGTTCTAATCTATACCTCCCCCCCGCTCCCACCATCAAGAGCGAGCGAAGCGAGCTCGGGACTTGGGGCACTCCGACTCGGAAGGGTTAGGTTAGAAGGGGATGGCGGGGTCTGTAAGACCCCGCCATCCCCTTCGTGGGTTATTTCTTTTTTACCACCCAGAAAAAAGGAGCCCCGCGAAGCGGGGCTCCGTCGACGGGCCCCGGTCGACGGGCCCCGGTCGACGAGAAGAGACCACCACTATGGTGGGGGGTCTCTTTCCTCCCCCCCGCTCCCACCATCAAGAGCGAGCGAAGCGAGCTCGGGACTTGGGGCACTCCGACTCGGAACGGTTAGGTTAGAAGGGGATGGCGGGGTCTGTAAGACCCCGCCATCCCCTTCGTGGGTTATTTCTTTTTTTACCACCCAGAAAAAAGGAGCCCCGCGAAGCGGGGCTCCGTCGACGGGCCCCGGTCGACGAGAAGAGACCACCACTATGGTGGGGGGTCTCTTTCCTCCCCCCCGCTCCCACCATCAAGAGCGAGCGAAGCGAGCTCGGGACTTGGGGCACTCCGACTCGGAACGGTTAGGTTAGAAGGGGATGGCGGGGTCTGTAAGACCCCGCCATCCCCTTCGTGGGTTATTTCTTTTTTTACCACCCAGAAAAAAGGAGCCCCGCGAAGCGGGGCTCCGTCGACGGGCCCCGGTCGACGAGAAGAGACCACCACTATGGTGGGGGGTCTCTTTCCTCCCCCCCGCTCCCACCATCAAGAGCGACCGAAGCGAGCTCGGGACTTGGGGCACTCCGACTCGGAATGGTTAGGTTAGAAGGGGATACCCCCCCCCCTAACCTACCCAATCCTTAAGTTTTTTAAAACAGGCTACGCCAGAAGACTCGCTTTAAAGCCGTTTAGAAAAAAAAAGTTTACTTTACTGGTCTGTAGTCTGTACAGCAGCAGCAAAAGTATTATAGATTAGAACCCAGAGCCGTAAAATCAGTAAAAAAAAAGTATTATAGGTGTTAACGGTGGTACCCACGAAGGGGATGGCGGGGTCTTACAGACCCCGCCATCCCCTTCGTGGGTTATTTCTTTTTTTACCACCCAGAAAAAAGGAGCCCCGCGAAGCGGGGCTCCGTCGACGGGCCCCGGTCGACGAGAAGAGACCACCACTATGGTGGGGGGTCTCTTTCCTCCCCCCGCTCCCAGCATCAAGAGCGAGCGAAGCGAGCTCGGGACTTGGGGCACTCCGACTCGGAACGGTTAGGTTAGAAGGGGATGGCGGGGTCTGTAAGACCCCGCCATCCCCTTCGTGGGTTATTTCTTTTTTACCACCCAGAAAAAAGGAGCCCCGCGAAGCGGGGCTCCGTCGACGGGCCCCGGTCGACGGGCCCCGGTCGACGAGAAGAGACCACCACTATGGTGGGGGGTCTCTTTCCTCCCCCCCGCTCCCACCATCAAGAGCGAGCGAAGCGAGCTCGGGACTTGGGGCACTCCGACTCGGAACGGTTAGGTTAGAAGGGGATGGCGGGGTCTGTAAGACCCCGCCATCCCCTTCGTGGGTTATTTCTTTTTTTACCACCCAGAAAAAAGGAGCCCCGCGAAGCGGGGCTCCGTCGACGGGCCCCGGTCGACGAGAAGAGACCACCACTATGGTGGGGGGTCTCTTTCCTCCCCCCCGCTCCCACCATCAAGAGCGAGCGAAGCGAGCTCGGGACTTGGGGCACTCCGACTCGGAACGGTTAGGTTAGAAGGGGATGGCGGGGTCTGTAAGACCCCGCCATCCCCTTCGTGGGTTATTTCTTTTTTTACCACCCAGAAAAAAGGAGCCCCGCGAAGCGGGGCTCCGTCGACGGGCCCCGGTCGACGAGAAGAGACCACCACTATGGTGGGGGGTCTCTTTCCTCCCCCCCGCTCCCACCATCAAGAGCGACCGAAGCGAGCTCGGGACTTGGGGCACTCCGACTCGGAATGGTTAGGTTAGAAGGGGATACCCCCCCCCCTAACCTACCCAATCCTTAAGTTTTTTAAAACAGGCTACGCCAGAAGACTCGCTTTAAAGCCGTTTAGAAAAAAAAAGTTTACTTTACTGGTCTGTAGTCTGTACAGCAGCAGCAAAAGTATTATAGATTAGAACCCAGAGCCGTAAAATCAGTAAAAAAAAAGTATTATAGGTGTTAACGGTGGTAACATATGACAGTATCTATTTTATTTTGCGATTTTGTATTGTGTTTGTTTAGTTTATTCTAAAAATGCTAATTGTGATTAAAGTGATTAATTTTATTTAAAAAAATGATTTTCGAGCTCTGAAATTTTAACTTAGAGTTTCAGGAGCACCCCCTTTACTGCCCCCTATCCCAATGGATGGTATTGTACTCTATAGCAACCCCCACTGCGAAACCACATTCTCAAAAGTAGGTAAAGACTTTGAAAAAGTCTTGTGGCATTTCAGGCATTTTGAACACTTTACACGCAATCAACTGAAATTCGTTTATGAAGAGATATCACGAACAAAGCTTACGTATTTACTAAGAAAATACTTAAAGCGTGGTTTATATTATTATATAGATGCAACTGTAAAAACGTTTCAAGAATGAAAACCTACCTCTCGCCTCTAACCTACTCGCTTAAAAATATTAAACAAACTATTCATAAAATTATTAAGTACTAGTGCCATAAGTACCAACTAAGGTACCTATGGTACTAGTACTTAATATTTTTACGAATAGTCGTCACAGTTAACGTCAAGGCATTTTTATTAAAAATACCTTGACGAGTATACGAGCAGTCAGACTCTCATAGTTTCTCTTTTGCTTTATTTGAAGATGATGTAGCGTTGAAAAACAGGGACACATTTCGAGAAACTGTAGTTCCGCGCTTAGAAAGGACTGCCAGCGTCACTAAACTTTAATAGATAATATACCTACCGATTCCTTTGTCTAGACTTGTACAGCCGTAGATATCCGATCATAACGCATACCATAAAAAGGCTATAACATTAGTAACACCTCGTAAAGTGCTCACGAGAGTACTCCATAAATTGTTTCGTCACGAAATTTTCACGTTAGGTAGGTAATTTGTTTAATGGCACATCGATTTAGTTTAAGTATGGTGGCGCTAAAACAAAAAGGATTTTTTTTTGGTTTTCTATAATTAGTGGTTCGTTTCTAATAGTCCAGCAGCCACCACCTATTTTTTTAACAGGCTGGCTTGGATTCAGGCTGAATCTTCGTGAGTAGGTTCGATCCGACAAGACGCCCAAGTTTTTCTCTGTTTAAATTCTCGATAGAGGTAATAATAAATAATAATAAATTTATTCATAAGAATGCAGGTGACATAACATGGTTATAAAATTAGTTGGTGAGCCTTATGCATTCTACCTCAGAATATTGTATCTATTCTATTATATGTATTCTATTAGGTAGCTATTCTAGTGCGCAGATATAAAACATGTCGATTCGGTAGGGTGTCAAAATTGTCTGAATAACAGTAAGTAAGTTTTTTATTTGAATATTGTGATAATCCATACCAATTTTATAAATGCGAATGTGTCTGTCTGTCCGTCTATCTGTATGTCTGTCTGTTTATCTGCTAGCCTTTCACGGCTCATCCGTTCAACCGATTTTGCTGAAATTTCGTATAGCTATAGCTTGCATCCCGGGAAAGAGCATAGACTACTTTTTATCCCGGGAAATCAAAGAGTTCCCACGGGATTTTCAAAAACATTAATCCACTCGATTATTGGTAAAACAATTGTCCTACAAAATGGATAGTTTGACTTGAGCGTCCTCGCTGATGGTATATGGCAGGACAGTCGAATTTGGTGGACTCGTTTACTTTTTTATGCATACCTACATGACGTCAAAAATACAGTAACAGGACCCTGACGCCTGTGTAGAGTAACAAAGGAGACCGACCAGTCGTGGGCACAGTCTTGTTACAGAAAAAAAAATTAGAAAAAACCTTTATTGTTAATCAAAATCACAAAAAAAAATGAATTTACAGTTGCTAATGTAGAAAAATATTAACGGAATTGTCTGTGTTTTTTCGAGATTATTACTATAATTGTATAGTGGGATGGTGTATATATGCAGTAGAATTTCATATTATTTTTAGTTGGATTGTTTTATGGAAACCAATCTAAACAGTCACTAGTCGTCTAATTATTATTACTTACTTGATTGATAATTGCGGAAATATTGTTCAAATAACACATTATCTAAAACAATCTAATTTGAACCCATATATTTTGATTATGCAATTGTCACTCTGAACTGTCATTGATATTTTTATCTAACAAATGACACTAATTTGGAACTTGTAACGGTTCATCAACTTCTGGGCCCAACGATGTATGGGAGATGGTCGGTCTCCTTTAAAAGTTATAAGTAAAAACACAGTGGTCAATCACGTATCGCGACTTTGCATATGCTACATAGTAATATTATATGAGAGAGAAGTGCATTGCTAAATTGCACGGAGTCCCTATAGACAATATATTTTAAATTTGTCACCGAAACGTATATTTTAGTCACGAAGCTTCGTACAGTTGTCGAGGAGCCAATTCTACTCGGCTAGCATTACTGCCAAGGCGAATACTATTGCCGTGATGCATACTGACCTTCTATTGTCTGTTGTGAGTGGAACAGTTCTATGTACAGTCGAATACATCCTAATCCTAATAATATTATATATTATATATATTATAATTAGGCCAGTAAATAGAGCATTTAACCTCACACTAAATCGAACTCACAACAACTCACACAAAACTCGAAAGTTTTGGCTGATATCTCGGAAACTATCTGCTTTAGGGCAAAAGTTATTTTCATCATTATTGTAGAGAATAAAATTTGTTTCCTGTAAACTTTTTTGTAAAACTTACCGTTTACGATTTATGGCCAATTGAATGAACCAGTTTTTCTATTTCGGCCGATAACTTTTAAAATATTGGAAAACCCGGTTCATTATAAAGCTCATAAAATGTATGTTCTTTCCTTCTTGATTTCTGTTGGTGATTAATGTATTGATTGATTGAAATGAAGTAGTAATAATTCAACACTATGAAGTATTTAATAATAGAATGCAGCACTATTTTTACAGGCACTTTTTAGGATTCCGTACCTCAAAAGGAAAAACGGAACCCTTATAGGATCACTTTGTTGTCTGTCTGTCTATTTGTCTGTCTGTCTGTCTGTCGGTCTGTCAAAAAACCTACAGGGTACTTCCCGTTGACTTAGAATCATGAAATTTGGCAGGTAGGTAGGTCTTATAGCAGACATGAGAGGAAAAATCTGAAAACCGTGAATTTAATCTTACATCACACAAAAAAAAATTAAATTGTGGTCATGAACTAATAAGTATTTTCAATTTTCGAAGTTAGATAACTATATCAAGTGGCAGTATACCAAGTATCATATGAAAGGGCTTCACCTGTGCATTCTAAAACAGATTTTTATTTATTTTTATGCATCATAGTTTTTGAATGATCGTGCAAAATGTCGAAAAAATACGTCTGTAGCAACCTCGGTGCGCGAGCCTGACTTGCACTTGACCAGTTTTTTTTAAAGCTTTTTCTTCCAAGATGAACCATAAATAAACTTGGTAGTGACTCTTTAGTTAGTCTTTTCAACCATTTGTATTTAAATATTGATTAATTTATTAATACTCACATAATAATTTATTTCAATATCTTGCATGAGTCTGTACCTACTTATCTACGTGCCATAAACGAAGTGGAAATAAATTTTACAAGAGAGCCTACAAATACATTTTTGGTAGAGCTTTTGCCATGCGAACCACTTTTGCAACTTTCAAGTATAGTACCTATGTACCTACTTATACCAAGTTTATTTTGAAGAGTCAGAGGTAAGTTAAGGTAAGCATTTATTGCACTCGTCTGTACATTTCACTTTTCATAAGTTTAAAATACATATTTTGCGGAACACTCACATTACCGATGAAAATAGCTTTTGGATATTTTCTTTCGAGGCTTCGCATTATATAACGTGTGAGCTGGACTTCCGCTCAACAATACAATGTAGTAGCTTATTTATGAAGGGATTCGTATCGATAATATCGTTAAAATTTATAGCCGTGTATGTACATGATATTTCCAAATAGCGATTCCCATAATAACAGATTGTGTAACGAATTTATTGTTGAACTCGCTACAACGTAAAGATTTATGAAATAAAAATGCTAATAAAATATTATTAATCTCACTTCAGATATTTCACCATTAAATACGGGTATCTAAGTAGAGGCTAATTGAAATGACAAATAGGGAGGTTTTTCTTTATTTAATACTAGCTGATCCCCGCGGCTTTGCCCGCGTGGATTTCGGTTTTTAAAGATCCCGTATAGCCTATGTCACTCAGGAATAATGTAGCTTTCTACTGGTGAAAGAATTTTCAAAATCGGTTCAGTAGTTCCAAAGATTACCCCCTACAAACAAACTTAACGACATTACCTCTTTATAATAATAATAATAATAATAATAATGTTCTTTATTTCAGGCAAAATGTACCCATATTATTACAAAAGTCAATAAAATTATAAATAAAATAAAAATAATTAAAATCTACAGTAAAAGTAATAACAAAAATAAGTACAATAATGTATTATTGTATAGTATTTCTATCATTATTTTCGATTCGCACTGCGATGCTGCGTCAACCAATACCGGTAGATGGCGACATCCAAGTGCTCACACATCGCCCGGAGAATCTCATTATTAGAGTGGCGTAGTCGCTCCCAAAAGGAAGCTATTCTGGAGCGAATAATCGCGAAGAAGTCGGGCATTCTTGCTGATGCGAACATGATGGACGCACTACAAAATCGTGGTAGTTTCATCAGGATGCGGTAGGCATCATTGTACTGCACCCTGATGGCACCATACGAGCGTCTTGTGTAGTTAAACCATAGTTGGCAAGTGTACAGGTTTTGACAGAACGCTCTGAAAAGAGTGTTCTTAACTTGTTCATTGCAGCGGAAAAATCTACGCGCGATCATGTTGCATCTTACGGCAAGCGCCCTCCTCTCGCGCTCGATGTCCTTATCGTCACTGAGATTCTCCGTCAAGATGTGGCCAAGATACTTAAACGTCGCCACCCTCCGGATTTCCACACCATTCATATACACTGGAGGGACACTGTCCGGACCCTTTCCACATCTAAATACCATCATTTCCGTTTTGGAAACGTTATATTTAAGTCCATGACTTAAAGCGTATTTTTCACAAATACTTAACAACTTCCGTAGCCCCTTGATAGAGGGACTGAGTAGCACCATATCATCAGCGTAACTTAAATTGTTAATACAAACTCCGCCGACATGACAACCGATTTTGGTGCTTCTCAGTTCCTCTATCAGGTTGTTCACATAAATGTTGAAAAGGTCCGGCGATGTTAACCCGCCCTGGCGTACACCACATTCTAACCTATAGTCGTTAGAAAGTGTGTCGCCCCATTTTACCTTGTTGCTTTGGTTTTCGTACCAATATCTCAAAAGATTTATAACATTAGATGGCACTTTATGCTTGTTGAGTTTCGACCATAGCAAATTATAATTTACCAGGTCAAAAGCTCGGCTTAGGTCCAAAAAACAGGCATATATACTAGTGTCTCTGTTAGTATAATATTTGACAGTGTTTTTCAGGCTGAAAATAGCAGAATCGGTTGAGACATTGGCACGAAAACCAAATTGCGCATCGTCGATACTAACATTTTTCATAAGAAACGGATGTAAAAGTCTTTCGAATATTTTACCAATTATAGTACCCAGTGATATGGGTCTATAATTGCTCAATTTAGACAAGTCTCCGGTTTTGTTTTTGGGGATTGGAACCACCACGGTCTTCATTAGATTCTTAGGTAAGTAATTAAATTTAATACATAAATTGAAAAGCGTACACAAAACTTGGCTAATATCTTCGCTAGCGTTGAGCATATGCTCGACACTCAATCCATCGTGACCCGGAGACTTCCCACGTGTCATTTTTCTTATCACGTCAACAATATCTTTAGGTGAGAATTGTAGGGTCTCAGTCTGCGTGTCCGACGGGGAAGTGTCGTACGTATTATGCTCAGCTCCTTCAACGTTAAGTGGTTTCACCTTAAAATGACTGGCAAATAATTCGGAAATTTCCCTCTGTTCAACTATATTTTCAACACTATGTGGCAACCGGGGTTTATTTTGCAACCTCTTTGTTGCTTGCCAAAATTTTGGAAAAATTTTATCTACTCTATGTGCAGCTAAAATGTTCATTCTAATCTGGTCTTGGTTGTTCTGACACCATTTAAGTTGACTTTTGAATTTTCTACGACTATTTACCATATCATTGTAGACTGGACCGGCTGTCGGACTGCCACTCTCCAACCAACTTAAGTAATATAGTCGAGCTATTTTATGACTTTGGCTCACGTGGTAGTTCCAACCCACCACTTGTTTCCGTTTCCTATTACCATCGCAGTGCGAATCGAAACTTAAAATAGCAGCTCTTCTTAAAATACTTACAATTTCATCATAATAACTATCTATTAAAAATAAGTGTTCAGTGCAAGTAAAATTATCACAGTTTAAACATTGACTAGAATAAGTAACATTTTTTAGATTATCACAGCAATATTTATTGTACATACTAATCTGATGAGGATTTCGTTGACCCCATTTAACTTTATTTACTAAGCTTCTATTTTCACTAATAATTTTACTTACAACTACGTCAAAATTACATGTAATTATCAGTGGAAGGTGGTCCGACCACCCCACGTCATAATCTACGGTTACAGCGGTGACCGTTCTCCGCGCGGCACTTGTCCCTATGCAATGGTCGAGCCACCGCGTCACGCCACTGGCATCACTAACATATGTATACGTGGACGAGTTCTTTCCTAAAAACTCATAATCCACACACTCTAAGGAGTGCTCCGCACAAAACAAAGTAAGCTCGTCACCAAACCTGGAGATGCAATGGGCATTGAAATCTCCTAAAGCAAATGCAGTTTCCGTTTCGTTGTCATCAATAATAGCCATTATATTCGCAAGATTGGTAGTAAATTCGGTCAAGTTTTCTTCCACGTCCGTCGGCATATAAACGTTTATAATTAGTAACTGACGGTGATTGCCCAGCTCTAGTCGCACCGCTGCTAACCTGTCCGTAGGGCACTCCACTATAGAAGCAGTAGGAAAAACAGATTTCCGCCATAACAGAGCTAGGCCTCCATACGGTCGCCCCCGCAGTACGCCAGCCGCAGTGTCAACTGATGATTTCGCGTAACAGCCAAAGTTGTCATCAATTTGGTGTATAAAGTCAAGATCGTGTGGGAGGAGCCACGTCTCCTGAAGGGCTACGATGTCCGCCTCTCGACACAAGGAACGCACATGTTCTACAGACCGCTTAATTGAGCGACAATTCAATGAGACCATTTTAATATTAGCTAAAGTTGACTTTATATTTGTTTGATGTACTGTCATAGTCTGGTGTGTTTAGTAGCGGTATTGGTGAAGCGTTCTTTATATCTTCTAAACACCAAACCAGCAGGCCAAAACTTTCCATCCAAAAAGGTTCCCAGCCTGCTGGCAGGTATAGTAATTTTAAACGAATTAAAAGACGTTTCTTTATTTTGCTTAAGTTGCTCGACACTGATGCATTGTTCCCCTCTGTCTGAAATATGCTCCAAGATGTCGTTCACAGTAACCGACTTTTTCGCTCGCGATACATATATGGAGCATTGGGAGTCAGCTACCTGTATTCTACACTCTGTGTCCGAAGTGCCACGCATATTTTTTTATTTTCGTTTCTTATTTACCACAACAGTAAATGAATCGGTCTTATTTTCCGGCGGTAATTCAGTAATTTTACTTGATGCGTCGCTCGCCGCCACTAAGTTAGTAGTCGGTGCTAAGCCAGTTTGACCCGAACGCATGCCTTGCATACGTGCGCTTGTCGCTCGGCGCGGATGATTAGAGTTAAACACGATGTCGCGATAACTTGGCGTATGCACTGTTTCTGCACCGTTCGCTTGTGTGCGTGTAGGCGATGGTACCGCTACAGGCTGAAGCGTTTTAGATGGCGAAGTAGAATTAGTTCTCTCCGGTGACACCGATACCCGGGGAGTACTCTCATTACGCTCTTGACACGATGTACGAATTTCCTTAAGCTCGGTAATGAATTGCGTTTTGAGTTCCATGAGCTCAGTTTTCATAATTGACATATCTTTTAATAATCGAGTGACGTCCACATAATCAAAAGACACAGGTGGAAGCCGACTCAGATCCCGTGCCACGAAATTTGGTAAACTTTTTGGGTCTACTTCCTTCAACAGCTTGATTACATCCTTGATACATTTCTTCTTTTTGTCGTCACCCTTTCGATGAATATTTCTCAAGTCATGGGTGCATACACTGTATAGGGTACTTTTGCCAGTTTCTATTTCCACATCGGTGTAGTTAGTAGCACAGATTTGTATGATACTAAGCTCATCTAAAATATCTATTTTGTTTTGTACGAAACATAAAAACTCGTCAACTATGACTTGGCCCGCCATCGCTTATGGATTGGACCATACGTCAGAAATACATTTTTATCGGTGATCACTATACGTATGTACTGCATGCACTACGAGTTACGACAGAACTATGAACACGACCGATCGTCACCACGCACGCGCCGGACTGATATAATAGTTATATATTATTATATAGACTTTATATAATAGTATAGACTAGCTCATGCTCGCGACTTCGTCCGCGTGGACTACACAAATTTCAAACCCCTATTTCACCCCCTTAGGGGTTGAATTTTCAAAATTCCTTTCTTAGCGGATGTCTACGTCATAATAGCTATCTGCATGCCAAATTTCTGCCCGATGCGTCCAGTAGTTTGAGCTGTGCGTTGATAGATCAGTCAGTCAGTCAGTCAGTCAGTCACCTTTTCCTTTTATATATTTAGATTTTATTGAGTACGTAAGTAGTAAATACACCACTTCATCAGAAAATTCTCTCAACTTCAAGGGTAGAGTTTTTTCAAGAAATTTATCTTAAGTTCTAGGTATTTTAATTTTCGTACTTACTTATATACTTTTTTAGTAGAACAACTATTTTTTAATAGTTTTCAAGACTGACTTGCTATACAAACTTAACCAATATACTTACCTATTTAGTTAGTGAGTTCACATAAACGACTAAATAGTTATTCCGGGATGTTTCGTTCATATACCTTTCGTCTATTTTAACTAGTAGCATTATATTGTTTGCTGATGTCTTAAGATTCAAAATCGCTTCATAAAAACTGTATTTGAATAGAAAATATGACTAGCTCCTGTATTAATAAATCGATCAATCAATTATTATGTTATAACCTTTAAATACTGTTTAAGTATATTAATTTAGGTATGTTACAAAAACTTGGACAAGTACAAAGTCTTCTCTAAGGAGATAAGCCTTTATTCTTGGATCTAAGTTGTTCTATTAACATGTAAGTTTAGGATAGATCTTAAGTGAAAAATCAAATTGACTCAAAGAATGGAGAAATATACCTGAGTAATAGGCATAATAAGAAACCATATTCATACCTACAGTCAGTGGCGTGCAACTCATACAGGCATAAAAGCGCTGCTTACCCAAGAAATAGTTAACTCGGTTGAAATTGCTCAATGCTCATTATCTTTTGACTTTCTTACCTAACTACTGCTTACCCTGGCTTTAAACCCTATGCACGCCACTGCCTACAGTCTTCGTAAGTAAGTACTTCGTAGTTATAATGCGTTTGTTTTTCACAATAAGAAACGATTTTCCAAGTCTTCGTAGACACTTGTCGTATACCTAATGCATTTGCCTTTATTGAATATAGCTACGAAGACTAATTCCTTCCTTTCCAAGGCATAGCGCTTTAATATGTAAGATCTAGAAACCCGAAAGTAAGTCTGTCTATCCCTACACTTCTAGAACCATGACTCACATTGTTTACTCATATAATTCAGCAAACATGTTCTGCCAGCGTTATCTCAACAGTTAATAATTATGTTCAAAGTCTACTCGCGTTTACGAATGAATTTGTGTCTCTCATTGATACATATCTATGTTAATTAGTGACTATTGATTGCTCTTAACCAAAGACTTAGAATCAGTATATTCTAAGTAGGTACATGCACTTGACAATGAAGATAATATTATATTAGGACGTTTAATTTCTTTGGCTCTAAATCCAAGTAGGTAGATGTATGCTGATTTAATTTAAAGAATTTTTATTTTTGAATTATATATATAGTTTGTCTATATATCAATCATAGACACTATCACTTCATATTGTAAAAACTCTGGAACACCTCAACGCAATGCTCAATGACCTCAGTAGAGCAGGTGGGCCTAGAAATGAACATGAGTAAGACGAAAATCATGTCTAATGCTTATGTCCCGCCCCAACCAGAGGTAATCGTTGGGAGCTCTGCACTCGAAATTGTAAACGAGTATGTAAACCTAGGACACACAATCCAGTTGGTAGGTCCAATTTCAAGAAAGCGGTCAGCTGCCGAATCCAACTCGGTTGGGTAGCGTTCAGGAAGCTTCGAGATGTCTTCTTGTCCGAAATTCCTCAGTGCTTGAAGACCAAATGGGCCTTATAAGAAAGCTCAGGATCACTCAGCAGGCGATGGAGAGAGCTATGCTCGGAGTTTCTCTGCGTGATCAAATCAGAAATAAGGAGATCCGTAGGAGAACTAGAGTAACCGACATAGCACTACGGGTTGCGAAGCTGAAGTAGCAGTGGGCAGGGCACATAGTTCGGAAAACCGATAGACGTTGGGGTCCCAAGATGCAGGAATGGCGCCCTTGCATCGGAAGGCGCAGTCTAGTGACCACTAGGTGGACGGACGAAATCAGACGAGTCGCAAGGAGCCGCTGGATTCAGGCGACGACGCAAGACTGTGGCGTGTGGAAGTCCCTACAAGAGACCTATGTCCGGCAGTCGACGTCTATCGGTTGATGATGATTACGATGATGATGATTTTTCTACAAAATAATGCTTCGTAGGTTTTTAGTTAGTTTTTGGTTTGGTCCCAGGACATAGCAAACTATTTTAGAAACATTCGTTTTGTTAATTCCCATGTTTTAGTGATAACTCTTAAGTTAGAAAAAGGATGGCAGCACAGAACCATAATACAAGAGTAACAATAGTATCTACCGCTAACGGCTTACCTTGACCTCGTTCCCAAATATCTTCACAGTTCACACCCAACGCACCACTAACGTCTTAGACACACCACATCACTAACGACAAGCAGTTACAAAGGGCAATTCACCCTCGAAAGGTAACGCAGGCTTAGCATTCAGTCTCTTATTGTATTCACAACCCAAGGGAAATTGCAAATGGAAAGTTCTTAGCATAACACACACAACCTTGTTATCTTTTTATTTTTGTTAAGAAAGTGAACACTAGAACAGTTTCCATCTATGGACATTTTAATACTTAATCATTATTGTGTATAAATATATTATGATTTGACTAGAATTAGCTCACAACTTACGAGAAATTACAACCGATTATTATGTACGTCCTAAATCGGAAGGGACAGAATCGAGTGCACTCCACTTTTAATATATCACAACCACAAGCTTTACAGTCCACGATAGTCAATCATTTAAAATATCAATAACGTCCTACATCGTTCTGCCACTCGACGAAGCTACAACATTTTAAACTAACCGTTATTCACAACACAGAAGAGGTAAACATTGGTGGAATCGTAAGATTCACATGGCGCTAACTCGCCGCTTCTCTCAATAGAAACATTTCACTATTACATCACAAGAAACACGCACATGTCGTAAGATGGTCATATTTTACAGAGAGTTCATTATATTATTGTTTTTGGCACAGGCGAGTTCCATGTTTCCCACGTGAAGTTTCGCACCGTCAACAGGACGCGAGACTTTCATCCACTGGAAGCACTTTTAGTATCGTGCATTTATAAATAGGTATTTGTAACGAAATGTGGCGGCCCGTATTCTGAACGCGATAAGCCGCCGTACGTAGGACGGCGCTGAATGTCAGGTAATGTCGGAACTGTCAGTGAAAGAAAGAGTTTTCAGTTTTCGGTTACGACGTGTGTGCCGTTCTGTTTGTGCTGTGTTACTAGAGGCACGCGTTCTACACTGCAACTGCTGAAAGGCGAAACCTGTTGAAATAAGACAGTGTGCAGAGCGCGAGGGAGATGAATTGATGCTGCGCTGGACCGCTACGATTTTCAGGCGCTTATTTTCCTACGAGCACGTGTGTGCGTGAAAAGTTGCGTGGCTACGAGCAGTGAATCGGTGTTAGTGAGTTGTGGAAAACTCTCTTAGGATGTTTTCACAAGCGCGCACATTTATTCGGGAGCTTTAATAAAATAATAATGTTTCATATTGTACGCCCTCGGCTCAAGTATCTTTTTGGAGACAATATTAAATGTAGGCAGTAGGCACATATTCAGGCTCTTACTGTTTTCTCAGTAAATTAGTCTTTTGAACTTTAATGAAAAATGTAATACATACTTAGTAGATATCTACAGTTTCTAAATTGGAAGTCGTACTATGTAACGTAATTTTTGACCCTTTAACTAAAACCTGGACCCTTTGCATTTACTAGGAACAACAGTTTATCAAACAATCAAAACATAATCGTATACGAATTTATCGATTGTATTATTATTTCAGATTTAAAACAGTAGTATCTTACAGGTAAGTTTCAGGTTTACCAATTTTACTTTATTATGTTTGTTAACAATGCTACACTACTATTATATCACACAGTTTTTAGGATTCCGTACCCGAAGATTGCTAACGGAACCTTATTATTGTTCTAAGCCTCCGTTGTCCGTCCGTCTGTACGCTGTGTAAGCGGGCTGTTCCTTCCTCATGAACCGTGGGTATACTAAGGTAGAGGTTGAAACTGCCCCTAGATCAACAAATAATAAAAAACCAAGACAAGAATTTCAAAATGGCCGCAATTTAAAATAAAAATAATTACATCTTGTATGATGGCTCGAAACCCTTCGTGTGCGAGCCCAACTCACACTTGACTGGTGTTTATATAAAAATACTAAATAATGCCCGCGACTTCGTCCGCGTGGATTTAGGTTTTCAAAAATCCCGTGGGAACTCTTTGATTTCCCGGGATAAAAATTAGCCTATGTCCTTCCCCGGGATGCAAGCTATCTCTGTAAATTTCATCAAAATCTATTGAACGGATGGGCCGTGAAAGGCTAGCAGACAGACAGCAGACAGACTCACTTTCGCATTTATAATATTAGTATGGATATATTTTATTCTGATAAAAGCGTCTGTCTCTACATGTGTTTATTTAAGAAATTGACACAGTTATCGTGGCCTAAACGGTAACTAGGTTTAAGAATCGAAGGTGTTGTAGTAAGAATTAATCAATTGAAAGTAGATCGAGACCAATATAAACAATTGGCAACACAGACGCATGACCTAATGAAATAGCACGCAGCGTCGTAGGCTGTACTCGTAGATGCGAGCGAGACGACACTACGCTAATGCGCACGCAGGACCTCCCCTACCCTTCCACCACCTGTGGGTGGTCAACCCCCCAACTCACCCCTTCGGCTCTATATCAGGAGAAGAGGCGACCACCTCTGACAGCGATGTAACGATGTACCCTTCATTATAATGGGAATCAATCGGTAAATTCGGACTAACCCGACATTGCAGTCGGACGCCGATCGATATTTTTTTAATCTTGGCTCAAAAGCACGACTTTACAAAGAAAACCTGAAATACTTCTTTGAATTCAACTTAAATTACTTACTTACTTAATACGAGGAATTCGATCATGAATATTCTTGGCATCAAAAGATTCTGCAAGGATTCCTTGTAGGAAAAAGTCTTACAACAGACCTGTTCTACGACTTATTTAAATTTTACTATACTTAGGTACCTACTAGCTTATGCAAGCAGGCGTTTGAATGCGACTCACGTGTCACCTATTTTACGCTGATGGTACCTAGTACCTACTATTTCCGAAACCTTCATGTATCAACAACAACTGTACAAAATTTCAACTCATCTATAGAAAAACGTAAATCATAATAAAATTCTTTTTATCACGTCGTCTCTATTCTATATTTTTTTCAGTTACCTAATAAGATAATGCAAATCTAGAAATATGGTGTGTATAGGGTTTAGTGTGAAAAATAAATGAGAAAATTAAAATATACCTACCTTAATGCAAAGGCCCACCATGGCAGCCTATAGCATAAAAAGACCTGCTCTGAGATTCCTATAGAATGCGCTATCTACCCCATACATATTATGTTATTATCGTGTCCATCATATAGTAGGTAAAAGTAATTCAAAGAACACATGCAATGCAATCATTTCCAAAGCACAGCTTGCAAAGTGCAGATTTTCTTCCGGTCGAGTAAATCATCCACACAGAAGGATGTGGGGAAAATCTGAAATTTATTCCTCTTCCCTCCCCACCCCTCCTCACTTTAAAGTCAGCCTGGAAAACGTGAATGGACTAAGACGGAGAGACCTTTACCTACCCTTTGCGATAGTAATAACAGGAAGTTTTGTCCGCGACTTAGTCCGCGTAGATATAGTTTTTTTTTAACATCCTTAATTTTTCCGGGGAAAGTTATTTGTGCTTCTCCAGGTAATCTTCAAGCTGTTGCGGGGCTGCCCCCCGGTTTGTCACGGGTGTATTTTTTTATGCTAAGTAGTTAACTTTTTAACGCTAAAAACGAACGGTCAATTTTTTTAACTAAAAATGTAAAGATTCCTAATTTGGACAGCGTATATTTTTTGTAAATATAAATTTTTTTGTGATAAGTTTTTCTGTATGTATATACTATATATAGTTTTTTTTTTTGTTGTTCTAATGTATGTTTGCAAAATAAACGTAGAATATTTGTGGAATTAATGAATGAATAAAAGATTCCTAATTATATCTAAGTATGCCAGCTGTGCTCAGCCAAGAGCTTCCTCGACTTGATTTTCGCAGGTAGAAGTTTTGAAGATTACCTATAATGACCTGGAAGCTTCCATCCACGCGGACGAAATTTCAGCTAGTTTTAGATAAAAACAGCAATTGATTTCGTTGGTTCGGAGCTTTCGCGGCTAACCCCGAACGGATGTGAGCGCGATCGATGCGAATTAAATCCTTGGAACTGTTTTAAACTTGTAAGAGTTACCTACCTACGGGTGAAGCCTGAACATTGCCGTTAACAAATCAAGCAGATATATTAAACGAAAACTTAAGGACAAGTCATCTAAATATATAAAAGGAAAAGGTGACTGGCTGCATGACTGACTGACTGACTGATCTATCAACGCACACCTCAAACTACTGAACGGATCGAGCTGAAATTTGGCGTGCAGATCGATATTATGACGTAAGCATCCGCTAAGAAAGGATTTTTGAAAATTCAACCCCTAAGGGGGTGAAATAGGGGTTTGAAATTTGTGTAGTCCATGCGGACGAAGTCGCGAGCATAAGCTAGTTTTTAATAAACTTGATGATGCCTGGCGACTTCGTCTGCGTTTAGCTTTTTATAAATCCAATGGCAACTCTTTGATTTTCCAGAATAAAAAGTAGCCTATGCCCGTGTCTAGGGTGCAAGCCGTCGCTGTACCAATGATGTCTGCGACTACGTCCGCGTGAATGTAGGTTTTTAAAATCTCATAAAAACTCTTCGATGTTCCGGAACATAATATTATATTATATCCTATATCCTTCCCAGTTCCCTGGGTATCCTGGGATGTAAGCTATCTCAGTACCAAACGTCAAAAACTGTTAAACATTGCCATGAAAAGCTAGAAGACAGACAGGCACTTTCGCATATTATGATTTACAAGTTACAACCATTCACTTATACATATATCACTTTATATCGATGTTTACAGGGCCAAATTTTACGATACATACTAGTTTGATACCCTGCTGTAGATAATAATTACCTATTGGTAAAATTTGTAGGTATAGATATACCTATTATAATATATTATGGAAGTAGGGATAATAACAATGTTCAAAATAAATCATTTTTATTTAACCCTCATGCCTAAGTATCTGGATTGTATAAAAATCACTGAACATTGTGAGACAGTAAATAAAACAAAATCTAATAAAGAAACGCCTTGTAACCAAGTTTGGCAAAAGGTTGCAAAAAAATGGCCTAAAAGTATTCGTTCACCGATTTGCTAAGTCATTCGCTTGATGAAAAAATGTTTCGTGTGGTTAAAGTCCCTTAGTCATGTTTTCTCGCATTCACTATACCTACCTACCTAGTACCTATCTACGTATGTATGATAGAGCCGTGATATCCTTAGTATTCCACCTCTTATTTGGGACGTCATCTCCTGGTACGATCCCGGGCACGCACCTCTAATTTTTAGGAGTTACTCGTATGTGCGTTATAAGCAATTAATTAATTAGAAAAAATCGTGAGGAAACCTGCATGCCTGAGACTTCTCCACAATGTTCCAACAGGTGTGTGAAGTCTGCCATCCGCACTTGGTCAGCGTAATGAGTCAGCACGGCGCGGCCCGCGATGGGTTCATGTTATGATGATGACTGTATAATTTTCTTTAGGTACCTAGCCACTAAGTATTGTTTTTTTCATATTCGTTTAGACGAGTTGTTACATAGCCTATACCTGCATTCATTTATTATTATCATAATTCATACTGCACCACCCGAAGGCACATCGTGTGTAACGAAAACTGAAACTTGGGAGTTATTCAAACATATAGGGACTTAAGATTATTACTAATTATTTATACATATGATTAGATTTATAACAGTCATCCCTAAATTTCCTCAAAATCTTCCAAATCAGAATGAAAATGTAAGGATTCACACTGCGCATCGTGCATAACAATCATGAGTATGACATGTTGTATACATAGGTACACGCAGCGGCATACAGTAGGTACGCGGCCGAAAGTAATGTACATCGGCCATAGAGATAGTTTCATCCAAGACATCGGCCTTGAATGACATTTCGGCTTTGTAGAGCGTAGTCTCTGCCCTATTTCTCTGCCACTCATACTTAGGTATATGACGTTTTGTCGGTCTCAACGACTGGGACAACGCTCTACAAATCTGTTATCTCCTTCTAAAGGTCAATGTACATTACTATCGGCCGCGTACTGTACCTAGTCTAAGGCGGACAGAAGATGGACACAAAAAATATAACATAAAAATCGCCCGCTAGTACATCAATCTTACCCATCCCCACTGTATCATAATGTGATATAATATCTAGACGCAGCTTTTTGGTTGGAAAGTTTTTGGACGATTTTTGGTTAATCAATGTGACAATGACATTGACGGCAATGATTTATTGCAAAATGTCAAAATAGTCGAATTTTGCCGAAAATAAAAAATTACGATGATCTCATTAGAATTTAATTCATTTACCTCTTGTTCTCAGATTCGTTTAATTTAAGTGTTAATCGTCCCTATGAGATCTACCAGCAATGCAACAGTCACCGTTTGAAAATATTTTTAATATTATCGGAGGTTTGTCGGAGGGGAATGAAAAGCCCATGAAACATGGATTTTACAACGCCTTCGCCCTATTTATCCTTACGATTTGTTGTGCGGCTGTCTACGTTCTATTTTTAATCCTAGAACCTTTTTTTAAACCGTTGTTTTGGGCACTACTTGTCGGATCCTTACTTCACCCATTCAAGTACAAACTATCCAAGAAAATCAAGTCATGGTTTCAAGATCTGGAGAAGTCGAATTCGTCTGTGATATACGGGTTGATGATAATTCCAGTCAATGTCGTAAATTATGCCTCTGATACTGTTGGACAACAGTTTAAAGAACATTATAAGGTATGAATTTTAATAGTTTTTTTGCTTTTATTATTTGGTTGTCTCTTGACTGTGATCTGACTTGCTGATAAGAGATGTTGCAGTCTAAGATGCAAGGTTCTTAACTGAACAGTAAAGGGTGTGGCAGTTTATTAAACTCTTATCCTTAATTGATTTCCAAACTGCATCATTTTAGAATACTAAATCAAATTGTGTTAGATCTTTGCTCACAGATTTAAGATTTTATTTTACTTTAGAGAATTTTTCCTCAAGATACCTAATTCTTAAATCTTTTCTTCTATTAAGAAAAATAATTTTTTCATTCTGAACTATTACTTTTGAATCAATGGGATGGGTAGGTATTCTTTTACATTTCTTTGCAAAATCAACCAAAAATATATAATAATTGTATGAATAAATATGTTCTACTTTTTTATACTTATTGCTTAATTTCTTTAGGAAAAAATGGATTACATAAACACTTTTTTATTTCTCTTTCTAGTCTGTCATAGGATTGCTATCAGCAATATTTATTTTGCCATGGGTATACAGCGCTATACCAAGGAGCTTTGCCTGCATTTTCTGGCAGTTTGTCAGTTTAATCAGCTTCACCACAACACTTCTCATCAAGCTATGCAGTTCTTACATTGTAAGTATAAAATAAACAAAATTGATCCATGTATTAGGTGATCTAAAAGCTGGCGCTTATTCTGCCCAACGACTAAGTCTGGCAATTCAGAAAATGGCCTATGGCCTTCCCCGGGATGCAAGCTATCTCTGTACGAAATTTCGTCAAGATGAGTTAAGCAGATGGGTCATGAAGAGCTAGTAGACAGACAGACACACTTTTGCATTTATAATATTAGTATGGATTATTATTGTTATTAAATTTATTAGATAGTAATATTAGGTTGTTATTGAATTTCTTAAAAAAATATGTTCCTATGATATAAAAACTACAAAATTCTGACAACTGCATCCTTCAGTTATTATGTTAGAAATATGTATAATTTACATAATTAATTTGCTCACAACTTATTTAAGCACAAAACTGAGGACTGCAAATGAAAGTAACTATAAGTAAGTATACTAGTAAGTATGTGGCAGGTTGAGATGGCAATCCGGAAAGGAACGCCCGCACAGCCCCCGCTAACCAGGTGCGGGCGAGCGCGGGTACGGGTGTGTGGGGCATCCCCTCGCCTCCATACCCTGATTGCCATCTCAACCTGTCGCGAACTATAAAGCTTTTGAGTTGTTATCAAACACCTATGTTCCATATAATAAAGATTATTATGACATTTAAAATCCTCTATTTCAGACATTAACGTTTGCTCTTGCATACATAATAAGTGTTTATTTTCTGTGGAGTCCCTCAAGAGCTGGTATATTCCGAATAACATCTCATATTCTTTGGCTGGTAATTGCAAGCTTCATAGCAAATCTGGCAGGACCATATAAAGTGTACATGTTTATATGGCTGCAAGCTATAGGGATAACTGGCTTTGCGTTGGAAATACTGTATGTTCATAAACAGTTGCTTTTAAAAGGTAAGTAGTTTATAACCTTTTTTTCTCTTTCTCTCCCCCCCCCCCCCCCCCCCCCTCTCCCTCTCTCTCCCTCTCTCTCTATCTCTTTTACCAGCAATCAGTCCTTAGACTATAAACTGATTTAGGGTTCTTAAATGTTCACAATTTAGTTTGTAAACTGACATCAATTAGTTAGAGCTACTTGGGTTTTTCTGTTCTCATTCACTAGGCAATATTTTATAGCACTGCAAGACATGCACTTGAGTATTGTTTATACATCACCTACACAGTCCATTTACACACTTTGTAAAAATGGGCTATTTAAGTCCATTAATACACAGATGTTCAGCTAGATGTGTGGGGGCAACTTATAAAATAAAAAAATGATATTTGTGACTTGTATGTCTATTGAATGTTGTGAATTATTATATTATGTCCCTGTGATACACCCTAATAAACTACTTATGTCACATGTTTCGTAATGTACCATTAATCAGTTCTGCCAATGGTCTTCATATTTTAAGCTTTTCATATCAAATTAGATTTGATTAAAGTAAAATGGTGCAATACCACCATTTTTTGCAATACTCATAAATCTCATAATATTTGGTTTGGGCTCCACACAAAATAAAATTATACCTATTGCATATTTGGTCACCATCCCTTACAAAACTACCAAACAAATAAGTACTATGAAATGCTTAATCTTAATAAAAAAATTATTAAATATTTCTATAAAAATCATAATTGACGATTGAGGAACTTTTAATTTAAAAAATCTTTTATGTTATAGATCCGGAAGCTTCAGTAATGACAGCATTCCAGGCAGTTATAACCAATCGAAACTTAGAAGCTGCTACACTAGAAAAGATAGATGAAAAACCTGAAGAGGCAATTCGTGTTGGTGAAAAAGAATCCACTCCAGAAGTTGATCCTCCTGTAACCCCAGAACAAGTAACCAAAAGTGACAGCTGGACAGGAAACGAACCTATTCAAAGTTCACCAAGAAAAGCCAAAATTTTATTCAAAACCAGAACATTGTCAGCTTTACCTTTACCAAGCCCGAAAACAAAAATGCCATTCGAAAATCGCCTTTTAGCCTCCTTCAAGCAAATGTCTTTAGACGAAAACTACATTAGAAACAATTTCAATGATGACGAAACAGCTCTTTACTTCAAGCTCCTTTTCTTTGGATGCTTTTGTATGTTGATATGGAAGTATATTTGGTTATTACCAGTTATGTTGTTCTTTTTGGTGATCCATATCATCAAGATATTGTTGAATTTCTTTGGAGTTTGGTTGTTTTTCGAAAATCAATACAACAATCTGATGTCTAAAATTGGTGGTTGGTGGAATGACAGGTAACATTTTTAATTTAGTTCCAAAATAATTAATGTCCTCTCAGACTTGTCTAAATAAAGTTTATGCTGATGAGATGTTAAATCTCATCACTAAGCAGCAGATGATTTTAATCGAAATAGCTTAATAGAATAAAAATATTTTTTACTGGCTGATGCCCGCGACTTCGTCCGCGTGACACTTTAGTTAGTTACTTAGTTTAGTTTAGTTCCAGGCCATTTAGCTCAAAATGCTGAAGTGGTGGAGGCGCCTTGATAATAATCTACCTGGAGGTATGGTGATGTGTGGCAAAATTTGCAAATAATTTTGTTTTTCTATGTGACTAGTTATATTTCAGTAAAAATGCAAATTTTTACTACAATGCATTATTTTGTTTAATTTTTGAACATATTTTTAGGAAGTCAGCGTTAGTACCGGCTGAAGTCCGTGGTATTCGTAAGATGATGTCGATTTTTAATCGCAGCGTTATCGATGTGGCTTACGAGTCAATCGATACAGTGTCCACGTGCATCGTTATCATTGGCCTAATATTCTTTGTAGCTGTTACTACTATTTTTATATGTATTCAGGTAAATGTTCATGAAATATTATGTAATTCATATATGTAAAATTGAATGACTTACACATTCAGCCTTCCCCTAAAAAGTTAACTATGTATACATATAAAAGGAAAAGCTGACTGACTGACTGATCTATTAGGCACAGCTCAAAATACTGGACGGATCGGGCGAAATTTGAAATGCAGATAGCTATTATGACGTAGACATCCGCTAAAAAAGGATTTTTGAAAATTCAACCCCTAAGGGGGTAAAATAGAGGTTTGAAATTAATGTAGTCCACGCGGACGAAATTATAAATAGGAAAGTGAGTCTGTCTGTCTGCTAGCTTTGAACGGCTCATCCGTTAAACCGATTTGGTACAGAGATAGCTTGTATCCTGGGGAAAGGCATAGGCTACTTTTTGGTCCCGACAACCAAAGAGTCCCCATAGGATTTTTAAAACACCTAAATCCACGTGGATGAGTTACGATCATCATCTACTTGGTATCTACAGGGATACCTTGAATCCTGGAAAATCAAAGCGTTCTAACATTATTTTTGCTTTGTTTGCTAGTAGGTAGCGAAATAGCGAATCAAGCATGTTGTTCCTCGTAATGTTTACTGCCGGGTACTGCATATAATTATAATATTTTTAGATATACTCCGAAGCGATCGTTGTGGTACAACTTAGTGGAAGTCTTTTGAACAGCACATTCGTGCAAAACAGTGAACTTCACGCATATTTACCTGAAGGTTGGGAAGAAAAGTTAGATTCGCTCATTGACAATGCATACACATATGGAAGGGAAGGAATTTCTACTGGGGTGAGTACAAAAATTCTACTATGTTTAAATTCAAGGTTTGCTCCCAATTTGGACTAAGTGATCCCTTAATCCATCCATACTAATATTATAAATGCGAAAGTGTGTCTGTCTGTCTGCTAGCCTTTCACGGCCCACCAGTTTAACCGATTTATATGAAATTTGGTATCTGAGGTAACTTTTCATCCTAGAAAACCAAAGAGTTCCCACGGGATTTTTAAAAATCTAAATCGATGCGGACGAAGTCGCGGGCATCCTCTAGTTATCAATAAATATTTACTACAGATTTGTACATTAATATGATTTTTACCGAATTTTTTGGGAGTTAACACTGTTTTTAATGCCTTTTACCCAATCAAATATGTACTGCAATAAAAATACATGTGATACGATTTTGGAAAAAATAAACTTAGGATTCCTCAGTTGTCGATTTTTCTACAAATTCTATGTAAATAATAGTTCCTTAGAATAAAACCGGCGACTAATAGTTTCAAGTTCTTCCCTAATGACCTTTCGTGTTTATTGTGTTACTACATATTTATTACGATTTACGTCAATAGTACGTTGATGAAATAAAATAATTATTTGTCTATTTTTATGCCAACCATTGGATCAACGCCAGATAATGAGATATGTAAGTTTGTCTTGATGCACAGTATTTTATTTATGTGCATTCACAAAGCCTTACTAACTGTATAATCGACCTGATAGTTCAATTTAATTAAATAAGGGATTATTAGATCCTTATATATTCCGTCAAAATTAAGAAATGGAATAGTTTTGCTTAAAATAGTGTCATTGTCCATTGATTTTGCTTTCAAGCACTAAGTGACGTTTTTACTACTCGTATATTATTTTTGTATTTAAGTCTGTTTTTTATTTATAATTTTACATTTAAGAAAAGCCTTACGATAGACATATTTATTTTCTACGTTCTCTTCTAACTAGCCTGTAATAAATAGTAACCTAGCGCTATTTTGTCCAGTCCAGTTATAGCATACTAAAAGAAAGAAAAGCTTTTTGCTGTTGTATACTGAAATAATATCTATTTACTTATTTAAATAGCATGCTCAAAATAATTAAAATAAGGACCGGTAGTTACATCAATGATATTATATACAGGTGTAACCAGAACGCTAGCAAAAACGAAGACAGGTGATAGTACTGATGATTATAGTTGTATGACCACAAAAAAACGGGAAAAAAATTAAAATAAAACCTATATTTTTTGAAAGGTCACGATAGATTGCAAATAAAACATCTGACTGACGCTAGAGGTCAACGAACGTTGCGTAAGTAGGCCACTCGGAGTCAACGCTGCGTCGTAGGTGGCCCATTAACCTGAGCGTTGCACGCTATAAATTGCAGGTTTTAAAGATACTAAAATCACTAAAATATAAAAACCGGCGATGTGCGAATCAGAGTCGCGCACTGAGGGTTGCGTAGTACAATCGTATTTTATCGTCATTTTGCACGATAAATCAAAAACTACTTACTAGATCTCGTTCAAACCAATTTTCATAGTAATGTAGGAGTAGTTTTATCATTCTCTTATTTTAGAAGTTACAGGGGGACACACATTTTAACACTTCGGAAGTGTCTCTCGCGCAAACTATGGATAGTATGGGTTTGATGGAAAAAAAAATTGAGTTTTAGTTCTAAGTATGGGGTACCCCAAAATTTATTGATTTTTTTCTATTTTTGTGTAAAAATCTTAATGCGGTTCACAGAATACATCTACTTACCAAGTTTCAACAGTATAGCTCTTATAGTTTCGGAAAAAAGTGGCTGTGGCATACGGACGGACAGACAGACAGACATGACGAATCTATAAGGGTTCCGTTTTTGCCATTTGGCTACGGAACCCTAAAAATGAGGCAAATGGTTAATGGCTAAGTTTTTGCTAGCGTTCTGGTTACACCCTGTATTTTGTAAAATAGAAGGACATATAATGCGTAAAAAATGTCTTCTCACGCGCTATTTAAACTTTATACGTGTCAAACTTCATCTGAAAAGTATGATTTTAGTCCTTATTTTAAAGGTGAAACGGCGCGTGAGAAGTCATTTTGTACGGATTATAGATATGTTACGTTGAAGTTTTATACGATGAGACCTTGGGTGATGGGTCACATTTGTAGAGCGCTGTCTCTTCTACTCTCGTACGTTTTGTAACTTCTGTCTTACTCATCACTGACCACGAATTTTATGGGCCATGTAATGTGAACATAAATGTCTATAGTATAATATCATTGAGTTCTATTGTGTTTTCAGCAAACACTTAGGAAACTTATTACATAGAATGTGAATGAAGAATGTATAAAATGCACAACGAATATTATTAATTACTAGCTGATGCCTGCGACTTCGTCCGGGTGGAATTAGGTTTTTAAAAATCCCGTGGGAACTGTTTGATTTCCCGGGATAAAAAGTAGCCTTAGTCACTCTCCAGGTCTTTATCTATACCCATGCAAAAAATCACGTCAATCCGTTGCACCGTTGCGACGTGATTGAAGGACAAACCAACAAACAAACACACTTTCGCATTTATAATAAGGGTACTGATTATTGTTTCAATTTGTTTTATCACAAGATTGACGCTGACTCTGTCTTTTTTCTCTAAACTAAATTCTATATCTGCATCTTTTTCTTTTAAATATTACTAAAAAAGGCCAGAATATGAATTTTACATTTAAAGACTCATTTTTCTCTCTCTATTTTAGTGCACGCTACTTTAAACAATAGGCTCGCAACTGGCAGCTAAAGTCACGAGGTTTGATAGCTCTAAATTACTAAATTTAAAACTGACAAACTGTCCTTCCATGTCCTTTTCATGTTACATTAGTAAGAAGAGGATGCGAATACTCTAAAATTTAGTTGTGCTCAGAATCAGTACCATGGTTATTAAAAATGCTACAAACACTATATGGTGTTAATAACCTATTTATTCACAAATAGGTTAAAAGCATCCTCAAAGAAGGCGATCCAGAGAAGATAGCGCGTGTAGAACAGCAAGTCCTAGAGCTCTGGGACCGCGTATACCAAAGCTGGGTTTCGGGTACCTTTGCTTCACAGTTGGGTCCTCAGGTAGACGGCTCAGCTGTTCAAGACTCTTGGGACAACTTCGTTAATGACGTTTCGTCTTCCTCTGGTAAGTAAAATACAAATAGCGACTCTTTGACACTACTGCGCTACGTTAGTTGAAAAATGAGTTTTTAGAAATTCACAACATTCATAGAAGATCATATTTAAAACTAACATCACATATTCTATCAGAAAGCACTTTCTGCGACGCATTTTTTCGTAATGTTCGAAATGACGACTTCTAGACTATATTTTGAGGTACCTACTGATTAATGACAAAAATGATATTTTAATGTATTTGTAAATTATATTTTAATGTGTATGTATTTTTAATGTATTTAATGTAATTTGCAAGTCTTATTGTACCATTGCATGCCGCAAGGTAGAATTTCGACGTACACTAATAATATCTTTAAGATTTGTTAACTAACCCAAATTCGCAATAAAAAAAATTGAATTGAATTGAAAAATATCATGAACAACACTACAGAGCAAAGGTCTCCTCTCAGAATGAGAAGGCACATAACTCCGAAAAGTTAGAGTTGCGTGCCCGGGATCGAACTTCCGACCTCCGATCAGAAGGCGGACCTCCTAACTACTAGGCTATCACAGCTTTTTAAAAAAATAACCAATAAGGGCAGAGAATTTCTTCATAGATATGACTGCATTGTATTGATGGCTTAAAAAAATCCTTTCGTCAAAGGTTGCCTGGAAGAGATCGCTTTAGCGATAAGGCCTCCTTTGCATGCTACAGCTATTAGATTAAGATCCTTGTATGTTTTTTCAATGTTTACTTTGTGTTGTGTGCAATAAAGTATTTTAAAAAAAAGTTGGTAAATATTGAATTTAGTCCATCGCTTTTCACATCAAGGTTTGTGTTACAGGTATGTTCGATTATAGCGGCGTCGTCGCATGGGTGCAAGCCAATGTGGGGACTCTCAGTGCGATCGCGACGGGCATGTGGGCGCCTTTGGCCAGCAACGTGTCGCTGCTGGCTGGTTCTGTGGGCGCCTTCACATCGCTCCTGCTGTGTGGCGGCGGTGCCATTATAAACATGTTCATTAATTTGGTGAGGCTATTCTTCATTCAAAGATAACGCTTTACTTTTTGATGCTGGTTAATAGTTTTATCATCAGTGTAGTTCTATATGCTTTTAACGATCCTGCCTGTCTGATGTGTCTGTCAAGACACCTATAGGGTACTTCCCGTTGATCTAGAATCATGAAATTTGGCAGGTAGGTAGGTCTTATAGCACACATTTTTAATTCAGATACAAGTTAGCCCTTGAGTGCAATATCAACTGGTGGTAAGTGACGATGCAGTCTAAAATGGAAGCGAGCTAACCTGCGGGGTGATTCGCTAACTCAGTGTCTATCGACGAACGTTAGACAACAACATTGGTTGGTTATACATTGCTACTTCACTGAGTGACATCAAAACAATTTTTCGTAGAAAACCTTCAATGTATTTAAAATAAATGCGTAATGACATCGATGGCTACCATTCTGTGTTGGACACTAAGTTAGGGAATCATCCCACTGGAAGGGGTATGGCAGTTTTTAATAAACCCATGCCCTTTTGGTTTCCACACGGCATCGTACCGGAACGCTAAATCGCATGGCGGCACGGCTTTGCCGGTAGGGTGGCAACTAGCCACGGCCAATTTCGATGGAATGACAACATACGAACAAATAATAAATAAATAAATAATCTTTAGTTTGTAGACAACAAAGGCCCGCAATATTATGTTAGTAACCATCTTAACCTATGTTAGTAACTATATTATAATATAATGTATGTTAGTAAGAATCTTATTCTATGTTAGTTAATATAATTAATATACTTATTAACTAATGCAGACATCCAGTGCGCTTTGAGAGCGCTGTCCTGTCTGTCTGCTATCACCTTCAGGATAATGTTGGGACTTCTCTCCGACCTACTTTTGATTGAGGCGATCCTTTTCCGTATGATTGCGACAAAGCAATCTAAAAAAAGCTTGCTATTCAATAGGTGGTGTTCTTCACAACGCTGTTCTACTTGCTGGCTTCAAGCACCGCTCTCTA
The DNA here is from genome assembly GCF_902806685.2 of Maniola hyperantus. Classification (NCBI taxonomy): domain Eukaryota; kingdom Metazoa; phylum Arthropoda; class Insecta; order Lepidoptera; family Nymphalidae; genus Maniola; species Maniola hyperantus. The sequence goes on from NC_048553.1 coordinate 4,930,538, forward strand.
CAAGCCGGTGGAAGTGATCACACGCGTCCAGCCGAATTTCGGCCCGAAGCTTGGCATTGCACTGTCTGTCGCTATTAATCAGGTAACGTTAATTTTCTCCCTCAATGCTATACAATTTTGTATTTGACTAAATCCATACTTCCATACTTAATATTATAAATGTGACAGTGTGTCTGTCTGTCTAGCTGCTAGCTTTTCACGGCCCAACAGTTCGATCGATTTTGATGAAATTTGGTACAGAGGTAGCTTACATCCTCCGACATAGGCTACTTTTTATCCCGGAAAATCAAAGAGTTCCCACGGGATGTTAAAAAATCTAAATCCACGCGGACGAAGTCGCGGGCATGCGTGAAGCTTGTGCTAGGAGTATGTACGACAATAGCGCATCGGATGGGATTTGAACCGCCAACCTTCCGGAATTCAGTCCGCTCTTCAACGATTGAGCTATTGAGGCTATAAGCATATGGCACAATTAATTAGATTTTATTAAAACCCTTGCAGAAAATTATTTTGATAAACGTAAGTAAGTATTAAAATTAAAGCTGATTTTTATAGAATAATTTTGCCTAGGTTTTATTGCTTAGGTTTTCTTATCATGAAAATTGTAGTAGGAAGTACTGTTTATAGTTAAACGGGTTTGAGCCTACGACTCATTGCAGCGTGCCATTAATCTAAAAAAAAATCTGTTTAGGTGTTTAGAGCATCCTTCAAGATGGCGCTATTCTACGGGCTCTGGACGTGGCTCGTTCACAATTTGTTTGGTGCCAAAGTCGTTTATTTGCCCTCAGGTAAGATGATATATAGCACGCGATACGTCGACGGTCGAGATGGCAATGTGGGCGCCCCGCACACCCACACAGCCACTCCGCCAACCCTTTGCGGACGTGTGAGTGTGCGGGGCGTGCTCCCGCCTCATATCCTGGTTGCCATCTCGACCTGTCGCATACTATACATGATTTAGTTATACTACTTACCTGGTTATAGCAAATTCAAAATTTAGAATTCACTAATACAATATTCATAGATTTATATTTTAAATTGACACTTCACGACACCCTTACATATTGGCGAAGAATCAAATGTTTAAAGGTTTCTAAGTTTTACTTACTAACTTAAATTCTGTTATGTAATTTACAACGTGTGAAGCAAAATGAATTTTATATGCACATATTGTGCCCTATAGTCTTTTTTTTAGCCTATATTATTGCTATAAGTAATCTCCTACAGACAACCTTTAGCGGGAAGATTACAAAGTGGTACAAAAACAAACTTATATGCACTAGAGTATATTCCTCTATATTTATGAGGGACGGACGACAGTTATCAGAAAAACACTGTACTTAAAATAGCACACATCAAAAATAATTTCATACTGTTATTATCTAAAATAAATTTTGCTTTTTTTATTCCAATGCAAGTTAGCCCTTGACTACAATTGCCTGGTGGTAAGGGATGATGCAGTCTAAGATGGGAGCTGGCTTACTTAGAAATATTATGACAGTTTTATTAAAACGAACGCTAAATCGCTTGGCGGCATGGCTTTGTCGGTAGAGTGGTAACTAACCACGGTCTTAGTCTCCCACCAGATCAGACCAGTTAGCAATGATAAATTCCCAAATTGCACCTGCCGGTAATCGAATCGATCCTAAAGCCTCCACTTATAAGACCACAGCGTTCACCACTGCGCCATGGCTCAAGTACCGTCGTCTGGTTTAGTTAGGCAGCTAACTGATAATATCTTACGGCTAATATTTGTATTGACCAAACTACATATATCCCTGTGTTTAAATATTTACTTGGTGTCTAACCCTAAAAATAGAATGAGCAATCATTTTATTTATTACGAAAGGATTTATTCGGCGGAAGTTAATCTTCGATCACAGTTTTAATGGGGATTATATGTGAGTAAACCTTTGACTAAGTAATATCGGATTTGGCTCATACATAAGTATAAGTACCCATCATTATTAATGAATTATCAAATAATTCTGAGAAAATACTTATGATCAAGTAAAACCGCCAGGATTACTAAAGGTAGTTTTGCTAATAAAACCTAAAAAATGCTAAAATAAATAAGCTTAAATATTAATAATAATAAAATAAAATAAATAAGCAAAAAAAATTGATAAACCTAACTTGTATAGTTTTTTGTATTTATGGACTAATCTCAACCGGGTCATTGAGCCTAGATTAAATTTGTGTAGCTCTCAATTGATAAATAATTTTAAATATTTCTGTCGCTTCTTACATTTTAGTCAATCATTATCGCGCGATGATGTCCATTCGTGTCCCGTGTCACATTTTTATTACTTGCCTTTGACGCGATAAGTTTTTAAACGTTATACGTTGAAATTGGATTGCATCATCATCGATTCGTTGTTGTGACAATGTGCAAGAGAGATGTTGTGTTCGCTTTAACGGTACTGATTCCTTTCACGATTGGAGTACGGATCAACTTCACAAGTTGCCACTATCCTGAATGGTCTTGTACTAACAACGTTGCTAATGAGATAGTTTACACCTGTTCGGCTGTAAGAAGTAGTGTAAGTACCAAAATATGTTTTTCTCAGTAGATCATCATCAATATCATCATTATCAACCGGTTGACGTTCACTGCTGGACATAGGTCTTTTGTAGGGACTTCCATATGCCACGATCGCCGCCTGAATCCCTGAGACTCACTGTGACTCAACATCTGTCAACCTAGTGGGGGTCTTCGAACATGCTTTCCGGTGTGAAATCGCCATTCTAGCTCTTTGGGCCCCCAACGTCTATCGGTTTATCAAACTATATGCCCTACCCATTGCTACTTTGACTTCGCAATCCGTTGAGCTCTTTCGGTTATTCTGCTCCTCCTACAGATCCTCAGAGAACAAATCAGAAATTGATTTGATCATGTTAAGCAACTCCAAGCATAGCTCTCTCCATCGGCCGCTGAATGACTCTAAGATTTCTAATGCGGCCCAATAGATAACCACCATTATATTCTTCTGTCTCTATTAATTTAATTTATGATTTTATAACATATGGATTTTTTTATAATAGTCGCTCATTATACCTCATTATATATTAAAAAGTTTATTTTTGTTCTAGGATTTCATTATCCATCTCAAGGACTTTTACACTGACCAAATCCATAGTATCACGGTTCAGAATTGTAGAGACTTAAGAGTAGTGCTCGATTGCCCTATATTGCAACATGCTTCTCAGTTGCAGAAATTGATCATCAAAGACTGTGATAGGCTCGAGTTCATTTCACTGTCTAGCAATTCACTATTGCAGACACCACCTGAAATGAGAATTGAAAATGTCAGAGAAGTCGTTTCCTTTCCAAGAAATACATTTAAATCACCGAATACTAACACAGAACTGAAATGTATGGGAGCAGCTTCATTCAAAAAGTTGCACGTTATCAACAGTAAGATTAACTCGATCAATACCAGAGCCATCTACAATGTCAGTGGTATTAAAAGTATGGAATTTGAAAATGTAACAATTACAGATATCCAAACTGAAGGCATAGAAGTTTTTATGGGAAGTAATAATACTCTATTTTCTTTTATAAACAGCAAAATTGAAAACATGGATTTTAAAGCTATAACTGTTCAGAGTTTCACAGTGAAAATTGCCTCCAATGTTTTTGCTGACGTGATAGCAAACGTAATTAATATTTCATCGAATAGTTTATTTTTAGTTAGCAATACGTTCAAAGAAGTATGTGCTAATGGTATAACTACAAACTCTGTGAACACTGAGATATCGGATAACACGTTTGAATCTATAAAAAGCAACGCCGTGGCAAACGTTAAGTGTTCAAAAAAACGTACGAATAAGAAGTACATGAATTTCGTAAGAAATACGTTTAAGAATGTCGAACCATACTCGTTATATTTTGATCATGCGAGTTGTAAGGCTGCTGGAACTCTAATTACATTTCGCGAAAATAAAATTGATTGTCGCTGTCGAAACATTTCATTTTTAAATTCAGCCACTTATAATGAACAAAACAATTTAATTCTGAATTTGGCTAATAATAACACATGCTTGGTAACGCATTGTATACTGCCGGTTGAAGTGGTCAAATTACTGTTGGAACTGGATATGTGTCATTTAAATCTTGATCCCCAAGTAATGTGCTTACTCTACAATGATAAGCAATCAAGTAATAATAATAACAATGAAGTAACGACTGACGATGAGGTAACCGAACCAGCGCCTACGTTCTATTTGATCAGACAAGCGAACAGTCTCAGCAGTGATACAGGTGCTGCCATGACAGAGATCGATAAGGATGATCTTTTAAAAGATAGTCATCTGAACCTAACAAACAGAACTTTGATAAAGTTTGTTTTTGATTCCTCCAAAGATTTTGTTGAGACTTTGAGAAGCACTAGTAGAACCCGCAATAGACCGACAGAAAAGGCTCCCCCGAAGGAAGAATACGTCAGTCACTGTATCGGTACGCAATGCAGAAACGATAACGTTTATAATCGCCAAAGAGCCTTGGATTTTTACAAATACGTCTACGCCCAACTTCGCACACCAAGACAGGATGATAACAAATTAAACACAGTTTAAGTGTAGTTACTAGTTATCAATGAAAAATAAATGTGTACATAATATTTTGTTGACTTCTTTGCCCCTCAAATTGTACTTTTATATTTAAGTTTTAGATAATAACCTAAAATCTATTCGAAAATTACGCAAGGAACAACGAGGTTGATACCAAACAGCAATTTGCAAAAGATATACAACACGACACGCAGCAATAGCGTTAACGTTCGAAGACCTTCTTTTATTGTGATTCTACTATTAACATACAGTTTTTTTTTACATACAATCTACAATTAAAGCAGCCCAGCCAGCTTTAGTGAAGGAAAATATTATACAAGATCTATAGAGCGTAATTAGACTTTGCGCAGACGTTACTTAGACTTAAAATGAGAAAGATGCCTATGTCACATAGATCTGTCTCGTTTTAACTCTGATTTACTATATATATTATCTTAACCTAAGCCCTGTTTATAGCAAAATGTCTTGCTTCATGCTTAGTATTTTTATAAGATAAAAAATCAGAAAAAAAAGAAAAAAAAATGCTTAAATAAAGAAACAATGGTATTATGTATGTTAAAAATATAAAATATAAATATAAACTCAGATTTAAGTCATAATATAATATTAGTTTTTTGGTTTTTGATTACTGTGTTGTGAGACACCAGTTCAATTATTTTCACGGTTCATTCAACAAATTTTACTGTTTACCACGGCCGTAAAGAAGCTCTGTTGTACAAAACAAAGGACATCACCCCATATTTTGGCTTTCCAGTATTAGCGGCAGTGTTAGGTGCGGCTCCCTTTCTCGGGCCGTACTTAGCGGGTATACCGGCAGCGCTCGATGTCTGGCTCCAGGGTAGACCGATGGCAGCCTGTCTGTTGCCGATAGTACAAGCTGCACCGATTGCCTTTCTCGATGCAGCAGTTTACGCCGAAATCAAAGAGTGAGTTTGATATAACAACAATTTCATGGTACTTAGTTAAGAGTATTGTATTTTACCGCTTCTCAAATATAGTCCAATTTTACTGTCTAGAAACTTCTTCATCCAGAACGAGGACAAAGCCAGGAAATATCAAAATAAATTAATGGATAAAATAAGATTTTTCCTCCTAAAGAGAAAAGTGGGTGTATCTTTGGGCTATATAGATACCACGTGAAGGGGACTTGATACAAATAAACAATATTTGTTATCACTCATCGCATGTTCTGCTATTTACTTATGAGCCTATCTTATTATTGGAAAGCTAAGATAATCCATCCTAAGTGCTTTATAAATGCATATGTGTCTTTCTGTTACCTTTTAATAATTGAACCGGAATTTATTTACGTAATAACTTGAATCCCGGAGACAGACACAGAACTCCTAAGCGATAAAGGCCACCTTTTGTATCAATTTTCTCGTTGTTTTTCTGTTTTCCTATTACAAATAAAGTGTATAAATAGGACACTTGTTATCACGGGAAAACAAAGGGTACCCTCGGGTTCATAAATCGGAATCTGTGCGGATGAAATTGCAAGTAAAAGCTAGTGTGAAATTTTAATAAGCAATGTGATTTTTTTCTTTATTTTTAGTGGCGGTCATCCTTACGTAACTGGACTAGCCATAGCAGGCGGCATCTTCTACTTAGGCCCCGAAGGTGCTATCCTCGGACCATTGCTTCTGTGTTGCCTCATGGTGGTACTCAATTTGTCTTCCTCCTTCCTCCGGGACACTCCTTCAGAAGAGCGGGCCGCTTTGCATTCACGCGTCAGGTAAATGCGACGTGTTAAAATAAAGTTCAGTTCTATGCACAAAATATTCTACTATTTACAAATAAATAGTGTTCTTTATTAACGTTACCAATCAATTTAAATTAATTATTAGTAATTTGTTAATCCTTGCATAAAAGTCCTTTAGTAATTTCTCCTTGCATAATAATTTTTGTACTTAGGTCTTCATCAATCTTATAATACCTATTTATTTTTAACATAAGTGATTAGTTTTATCATAGATATTATTCAAGGTCTTACATTTCGTTGCTTTTAAAATATGCATTTTGTAATCTCGTGGTTATTCATTTATTTTTAAACATAAACTCAGTATCAATAATTTGAACCTAAAAGATTCCTTATTTTATAGATTTATTTTTATTTACATATTGCATAAAATGTTTTAAAATTAAATGTAAAATGTGATTTGTGAATGTGTCGTGTTTTTTATTTTGGGTGGGAATTTGACTAAGTTTTGCCTAATATCAAATGAAGAGATAAAAAAGGACAAATTTTAAAATATTTTAATTACTGACCTATATAAATATTTTAATTATAGCCTATCCGCAGAAAGAAGTTTATATAGCTACCATACCAATCGCAAACATGTTTACAAAAACATTCAAAATTCAATAAGAAAATTAAATTTCGTATGTGATTGGTTGGTGACTCCAATATGGTTACGGCCCGCTAAGATTTTTGGCTCTATCATTTGTATGGGACACGTCAAAGTCAAAGACAAATGATTTATTCAAAATAGGTAATAAATTACTCTTTTCGATTGTCAGTTGTTGGATTTGTAAGATATAGTGGTGATAATTATTACGCAAACTTAAAACTAAAGGTACGAGGGTTCCAAACGCGCCAACGTAACAGAGAGAGCGCTAAAATAACTTCTTTCCACGGACAGAGTATATATGTCTACATTGGTAATGTTAATGAATCATTATTACCAATATTCATTTACATAGTTGAACTAAGCGATTTAAGAGTCTAACTCCTTGACGCAAATACAAATTGATCTGAAAATCGCATACATTGTACATAGCAACCATATTTATTTAATATAAATTGTTACGAATGTTTCCAAATATACCTAATATATTGTTTTATTAAAGTTTTCTTTATTTAGGTCGTTATTGGAATGTTTTGTAAAGTGAGGTGTGTATTGTTTATAATATCATATGTGTCTGTGGAGTCGATGCACGTTTTATTCTATTGCCATTAATACCATTCCTCGCACGCACTACTACATCGTATGAAGACATGTTCAAACTCATAACAATACCCGATTTTCATGCACTTTAGGCTAGTCGTTTCAAAGCAGAGCTAAGCTATTTCAACTTGCACAATAGGTGGTTAGAATGATCCCAAATAATAACATTTAAAGCTACTGCAGTTTTCTTGCATATTATTATTATGTGTAAACAAACACAATTCAAATCTATAAATTTTTTAGTAAAATTTCTTCAGACTGCCATTTTTTATCGAAGTATTTTAAAGTGCCAAGCAGTCTACTTTACTAAGAAACACCTCCACTTGCATGTACGTTTCAGATATTAAAGACGAACGATACATTTACTATCAAACAATGCAACAATTTGTGGCAATAAAGGTCAAGTGAAAGCTATATTATTGGAAAAAAAATTAGGTACCTATATTTTCATTTCATTTGTTACATAACAAGCATGTGCAATGTGCATGTCTTCATGCATTTTCTTAATGTTAGCTGCATGTACTGTAGATATATTAACAATTAAGATATTCTAGTATGATCTATTTATAATACTAAAACATATGGATATTTCTTTACAGGCTCGGTGCTTATCTATGAACATGCATGGACTAACATTGTAACACAAGGAAAGGAAATCTCGGTAGGGTTTAACCCGCATTTGGAGTTAAGTATTAGACGAAGATGACAGGCGTATCGCTCTCAGATTGTAGAGTCGAGGCGGCTTCGCGGCACTTCGCCTTCCCGGATTATTAAAAATTAAATTTCTTCTTTTTCTAAATTGTTTCGCTCGTAACATACAAACGTGGTCGTTACTTGAGTGTTGTGGTGCCTCCTGACTATACGTCTCCACTCTCAACTCCTCCTTAACTATTAAATAAAATATAATGTAACGTGTTTTCATGGATTTAGACTCTCATTCTGTTTTCATGTTTCGGATAACGAACGTGTTGAATGAGTGAAACAAAGCATAGTAGCTCGCTCCTCGAATCTTTGCTACGACCAGTCTCACGCGCCTGGACGCCGCGCCGCGCCGCTTCGACTTTGCACTGAGCTATGAGATTGCTTATCTTTTATTCTTCTTACTGCTTGTCTCAGGTATTATAGGGGCTATCTGTTAAGCATGTCAGATGATAGTCGAGTTGAGCAAAGGTCTAATACGAGTGACCGTCAGAATAACATTTCGGCTTTGTAGAGCGTTGTCTCTGTCACTCATACCTATATGACGTTTTGTCAGGCTCAACGACAGAGACAACGCTCTACAAATCTGCTATCTCCTAAAGGTCGAGGTACATTACTTTCTGCCGTGTACTGGAAGTGCTTTAGCGCAGATGTTCCTTAAGTAATTCTAAGCATATCTAGTTCGCGAAACATTGACAAAATAATATGTGCAGCTCACAGCTGTCAAGGGAGGAGAGCGTGTAAACATGCCGCCGTCCACCTTTTTACAAAATAATATAATTATACGTTCCTTTGAGACTGCTACGGCAAGTTTGATATCATCTCTACATAGTATAAAATAAAGTCGCGTCCCGCTGTCTGTAAGTATGAACGCGTAGATCTTTTAAACCACGCAACGGATTTTAATGCGGTTTTCACTAATAGATAGAGTGATTCAAGAGGAAGGTTTATAGGTATAGTTTAATATTAAGATATTTTAACAAAATGTCGAAATAAATCAAGCTTCCATCGAAAATTAACAAATATCACGCGCAACAAAACGAGATTGATAATATTAGTATGGAAGTGACACTACGTAAGTATCTACACTGCCACCCATGCGAAGCTGGGGCGGGTCGCTAGTTTCGTATAAATTAAGGACGTAGAATTGATTTCTGGTATTAATTTTTATCTTTGATTCTGGTGGCAACAAAGTTTTAGATTATCCGCATCTTTCTCCTACCAATGCACAATGTAAGGCAATGTAATAAGCAAATAAGAAGAGGACACACAAACATAATTTAATTTAGAAATTTCAAACCTCGTGATTTTATAGGTCCCGGTCTTGAGCAGTATTTAAATATGTAGAGTAGCGCTAAAATTTAGTCTTTAATATTAAGGCAATACTAAAGAGAAAAATATTGAGATAGGTACGTCTCTGTCGTTGAGACCGACAAAACGTCATATAGGTATGAGTGACAGAGGCAACGCTCTACAAAGCCGAAATGACATTCTAAAGTCCGATGTACATGTACTCTAAGTTTAGTATTGAAAAAAAATCTAAAAACATTATAAAAAAGAGAAAATTTCGATTGATGTTTTTTTAGGAAAATGATAAAAATGAATACTAGCAATGAATTCTAACACCTTTGAATTATACGAAAATGATAATCCAAACTTGCCAAAGCCGCCTTAGGGGAGCGTATTGATTATTTTAAAAGGAGGTAGACGGCGGCCATGTTTACACGTTTTCCTCTCACGACAGCACCACATTTCTTCATATTTCCCGGACTAGATATGCTTACAATTACTCAAGGAACATCTGTGGTGAAGGGCTTGATAAAAAAATTAAGGTTCTATCCAATATTCCCTCCACTAATTTGACAACCAAACAATTATAGACAGACAAACTTGATTTAATTTAGAAGCCGATGGACTAGGAGCCGATGTATGTTGTTTACCTATTATTTTTAACATTATATCATCAATATCATAAAAACCAGAGCCAATTCAGGACTTTCATGAATATATTTGTGAACCGTGTACTTGAAATTATAGAAATCAAAGACATCCAGGGCAACAAAAAAAATTCTTTTTTGTTGAGCTGTGTTATTTGTGCCTCTCTTTATCGTAGTAAAAGAAAAACAATTTTGGTATTTAAAGTTATAATTTTATTGAAGTTCTATACATATAATACGCTTAAATATTTTGAATCTTTAATTGTTATTTTTAGAAAATGTCTATGTTTTTCAAATTTAATATTACGCTTGCGATAATATTATGTATTATGTAATATATTTTGATTAATATTCAATAAGAAATACATTATTTATTTATAAAAGTAATGGTTCTATGTAATGAGGTTGAATTTAGAAAAATAGATTGACTGACTCAATTAAAAACTTTTTGTTTGTAAATACATTGACAATAAGATTATCATGAAGAATTATTTATGATAGTACCTATAGTCCGCGACAGGTCGACATGGCAATCGGGGAGGGAATGCCCCGTACACCCGCACTGTCCCGCGCTAACCCGGTGCGGGCGAGCGCGGATGATGTGTGGGAGTGCGGGGCATGCCCCCGCCTCATTGCCATCTCGACCTGTAGCCAATGGGAGATTGTATTTTTGACATCTGTTAGTTACATACAAAATAATATTGAGTGCCCTCTCGCACACAGTCAGTACTTTGATATGTGACAACGAAACGTCAAAAACACAATCTCGCATTGGCTGTACAATAATTAGTATAGTCCTTACAAAATGACTTCTCACGCGCCATTTTAACTCTTTAGATCAACTGTCATAATATAAAAAATACGGTTCACCTTTAAAATAAGGGCTAAAATCGTACTTTTGACATGTTTGACACAAAGTTAAAATGGCGCGGGATATTTCATTTTTACGCATTATATCTAAATTTTGTACAAAAAACTCAGGATTATAATTTTTACTTTATAATATTTGGTACATATATTATTACTTAAGTATAAAATATATTGAAACTAATAGATAATAAGCATGCCTTTTAAATCATACACCCATAATTATTTACTTGTAATATCCAAACATCATTGTATTACTGACATACTCGTAGTTATATTTATATATTGTTATAGTTATAATATAAGATGTAAATATTACACTTATTAGGTATTCATGCTAATTTGGGTGTACACAAATATCTGAACTTATTTCCATAAAACCGAATAAAAGTCGTAGTCGTATCTTTTTACAGATGGAAAATATGAAAAGGATAGGACAAAACGACACTTTTAGATCTGCTGTTCGGTTCAGGATAAGCTACATCAATACAATTATTACGATCTCAATTGTTTTTGTGATCGGCTGAATTTATGGTAGGTACATTGTAATCAATCCGAGATGATTGTAGTTTTCACATTGGTAGCTGTCAAACTACCGCAGTTGGCCCCCTTCATGTTAAGAGATTTGCGTACATGCAAATTAGCACCAGCGCCTTATTTATATGCACATTCTATGAAAAAAAGTACGTAGCATGTTAAGTTTTAATATGAGCCCAAATGACGCTTATTGTTAATCTCAAACTGAGCGCATGCCAAACTTTACAACATTTGTAACTTATTAATGTATAAGTAACTTTTTCAATTACGTTGTTCTTTAGGTAGTAGCTTATTTATGAGCCACTAGCTGATGCCCGCGACTTCGTTCGCGTGGATCTACTTTTTTAATTCCCGTGGCAACTTTGTGATTTTCCAGGATAAAAAGTAGCCTATGTCACTTTCCAGATCTTTAAATATACCCCTGCAAAAAATCACGTCGATCCGTTGCGACGTTATTGAAGGACAAACCAACAAACCAATAAACAAACACACTTTCGCATTTATAATGTGGGTATTGATAGTGATGTCTTTCTAATGACGATGCAAGCTGGGAAAAAATCCTAATAGCTCAACAGTATATTATAATATTAGCTTTGTAAAACATGATTACTTTTGCGAGTCGTACTTACGACAATAGTATGACGGATTTGATCTACGTTTTGTATTGGAGCCCATCCCTTTAACTTTTAAACTATTATACATTCATCTGTTAACCAGCTTTCCTTTTGCCCGAATTCGTCAGCGTGATATAATTTGTAGCCTTTAGCACTCGAGCATGTCTAAAGCTGAAATCTATAGAGCGCACTGTGTGAGAGATAAACATCCTGTCTCGTTTTAACTCTGTCTTAAGTCTAAGCAAAGTCAGAGTGCGCTCTATAGATGTCACCCTAAGAATCTATCAGTGATAATTTTTTCGGAATCTGATCATTAGTTCCGGAGATTATCCCTTACACAAATAATCACAAACTAACTTTACCTCTTTGTATAGATATAGATAAAAAAAGATTCTGACTGATCGACATACAAACTCGGCTCAAACCACCCAGTGGTTTGAGCCGAGAGTCTAGAAACTATAAAATTTTGCATGAAAATTCTTTTTATTATGTAGGTATATACCTAGTTCCTAGAAGGAAAATTTTGAGAAATATCAAATGGATCTTTAAAAACCTAAATCCACGCCGATGAAAATGCGGGAAAAGCTTATTATGAAACAAATTAACTGACTGATTGATGTATGTATAATATGTAAGTGATGGTGATTCTATAATGCATCCCTTTTTGTCCCAGTACAGTAAAACACATTTTCGGTAAAAAATCTTCTACACAAAAAGTCTTACCGGAAATATATTTTCGAATATTCCTAAGTTAATAGTAAACTCTCAGAACACTTGGACAGTACGTACCTCACTTATTTAATTTTCTATAAATGCACACACACACACATGTGTGCATGTAGATATTTTTTTTAATTTTCGTCACAGATGAAAAGTGGCAAGCTTAGCAGACTGCACTAGCCTTCGCACTATTTATATTTATATCCAAATTATTTGTCGCTATTAAATATTTATTTGACATTTTATTTGTCCTCAATTTTTAGAAGAAAATGTTTTATAATGGGGTTTAAATCGGTTTTAGTTGGCTGGATAGCAAGCTGTCGTGTACTCCTGCAAAATTTTCATTGTATCAAAGCCTTTTTAACAGCTTGTATAACTTCACTACCACTAAATTACCCTCATTATTTGTAGAAAATAGTGCCTAGTTTATATAGGTAAGGGCCCCTTATTATATTTTTTTGGCAAAACTGCATTTTATTTTGTCTATCGAAGTCCATGCATGATAAAACGTCCACTTTACAGAATGTATACGTCTTAACTTAAAAATGTTCAAGAATTTTTTCCTTCTGATACTTGTCCTTCATATCGTTTTAAATAGTAACAAATATTTAAATAATAATCACATTGTAAGTAAGCAATATCTTGTATGTTAATTAGCTGCTATTGTATAATAAACTATATTCAATATTCAAACAAAACGAAAAGCCCTTACCAGTTCAAGAAGAATCGTCCAAAAATTAATTTAAACGCAATTATTGTACTGCAAATAAATTAAGTATTAAGCGCACGCATACTCATTATAAGCGATAATAAATGTAATTGAGTTGCCTTTTCAAAAATGCATTTTATTTTCTTAATGCCCTCATTCCAAAAATCGACTGTGAACTGGCAACGTGTCCTAGCTAAATTTTGACAGTTTGCCAGCTATTGATTAATATAGGCTTTATGGTGGCCGCTATTTTAAAAAAAAGCAAAATGGCCGACTAGTAAGTAGGTCAAAATCTTCAAGTCCTTTACACTAGCCAGGCTTCACCTACATTAGCAGATATACCTATACAATCGCTATTTAGCTGAAGGAAACACGTTTCTTCCTTAATCCTTTAAAGTTATTACAATTGAAATAGTACAGTTGCAAGTTCACAGTCGAAATGTTTGACGATGTTAAGTAGATACCTATAATAGTGATCCTATGGATCATGAGTGTATCTGATCTCTAGTTACTGAGGTCATCAGTAACTAGTAAGTAGGTATACCAATTAAATAATAACAGAATTATATGAATGATTTAATCAATAGATATATGTATTTCCATATTAAATTCTGTCCTTGTTGATAAATTTCATTTATTGGTTTTGTAAGTGTAATAGTTATTTATGCTTTGGATTACAGCTACGCAAAAAAAAAATCAATAAATGTGATATCGATTCTTCATCATACCTAACGGAAAATAAAATTTGTCTAGGCTATGTGATCATTTTCTAAACGTAGGTTACATAAATTACTGCAAATAATATTGATAGGTTATCGATTTCTCTAGTTCTTTTGCGGTTATCGCATCTTGGGTGGTAAAGTCAACTATGAAATTAGCTTCTGTTACAACAAAGCCGTTTTCTTCAAATTTTCCGTCCACCGAATCTGCTTCAAGCCAAAGGAATATTATTACAGTATCTACGTTGATGTTTATTTTGAATTTATTTACTCCGTTATTTTTGTCGTCTCTTTTCTGCACTGTTATCTGTAATAAGACATTGTTCAAATTTACCAACCATGGGATGCTAATTTTTTTAATGCGTCAGACCATCAAGCTGTTATTAATTTCAAAATAACTTTGAAGATTTTCGGTAAACGATTTTCAGCTTTAACATTATAAAAAATACAGTTCGGCCTAAATACTTACACTTATATTAGGTTTTTTCAATCCTTTAGCATTTTTCAATGGAACAGGGAATAGATAATTGTAAGGGGAAGAAGGAACACCTTCAGCTTGTAAGAAAAATCTAAGAAAAAATTCATCCTTATTCTCAGCATTCCATAGAGTAAATGTAGCTTGCATCCTTGTATTAAGTGGTCCTACATCTGCAGGATATGATTTGGACCGGATAGGTGCTAAGCTACTCCAATTAAAAACATCGACTGTAATTTTGGCATCGATTATTGGCACAAATCTATCGTTTATTAAGTATATGTCCACATCACCTGTCTTGGTCAACCGTGGAGATATCAATACGGGAGCAAAGAAAGTCTTTGCAAAGTAATGCAACATTTTCCATTTCCCGCCAAACTCTGAAAATCATTTTAGAGAAAGAAAAACTTTGACAACAGAAAAAGATACGTAAAGTATTGAATTTGGTCGTGCTAAATGAATATCTTACCAATGCTAGACCAAGACGGTGCTTGCCACACATCATTCAATTGCCAGAATAATGCTCCCATCGTATACCAATTGGACTGACTTTGTCTATAAAATTCAGTTTCCGTCTTTATTGCCATGGCTTGTGATATCTAAAATTTTATACTGTAGGTATTGTTAAGCTTTAATAAATTATAAATTAAGTAACACACTTAAACTGTAATAACGTCATACCTGGCTGTAAAATACAAATTTCTCAAAATACTTTGTATCGTTCTTATCAAGATTCAGTCGTCGATTGATCTGGGCCTCAATAAAACTGTATCCAGCCGGACTATGCTGTCTGTGCTTAGAATAATTACTCTCTACATAATAATCTTCTGTTCTATTAGTTGCAGTTCTCATAGTTTTGATTGATGGCAACGATTGGAAACCGTACTCTGACGCAAATCTCGTTTGGGGGTAGATGTTGCTGTCCCAACTGTCTGCCAGATAATTATAATAGTGTGTATCGCCATAGTTCGGGTCGTAAGGGTTTTGGGCTATATACCCATCTTCTTCACTTTTGTGACCATTTGATGGGCTCGAGACGAGGTAACGCCTTCCAGGATCAATGCCTTCTACAATAGGTTTTATTGTATCTACATACAGTGTTATGTATTCTCTCTTGTATTTTTCAAATTCGGATTTCGTGTTGTACCAGTTTCCTCGTAATGCGACTTCGTTTTCATTGTTCCCCGCCCACACTGCGATGGAAGGGTGGTGCTGAAGACGAATCACGTTTTGCTCTATTTCAGTCTTAACAGTTCTAAAATTAATAAAAAAATAAAATGAAACCTATTCAAACGAGCCACTTTTGTCTCCGCAACAGCTTTGTTTCCACATCATTTCTATAGCACATGATTGATGACACAAGGCGACTTTGTATTCGCCGTGGAACATTTAATTGGAATTGGTGAGAAATACCGTGTGACAAAAGAAACTGTTGTGGAGGCAGAAGTTCGCTTGCGTGCACGCAGACCTTGGTGCTATGCTTCTTCTAAGAAACAACTAAAGGTTTCAGTAGACATCTAATTACAAGAAGTCTTAATGTCTTACTCAAGAAAATCAGGATCCACAGGATACATAGAGCACGCGAAGAGAAAATCTTGCCATATTAAAATACCGAGTTCATCGCAGCGCCTATAGAAGTAGTCAGATTCGTAAATTCCTCCACCCCAAACCCGGAGCATCGCCATGTGGGCATCACGAGCAGCAGTCAGCAGATTGTTAACTAAAAAAATAAAACACTGAAAAATACTTGGCAAATTAAGGAACTCGGCTTTGTAGAGCGTTGTCTCTGACACTCATACCTATGTGACGTTTTTCAGCTTTTCAGCTTTTCCTTTTGTCAATATCCCCTTTAGAGAGACGTTTGGTGGGTCATTATTATTAACCTGGTATATTTTCCGACTTCTTTAAAGAGCATCTTTTCTCAATATTCTTGCGAATTGCGAATGATTGATATTATGTTGGTGGATGAGGAAGGCGGAGGATCGTGTGTGGTGGCGTGCTCTTGGGAAGGCCTCTATGTCCAGCAGTGGACGCAAACAGGCTGATTGATTTATTGGTATACTTACTTGTTTTTCTATTCTCCCCAATTTCAGGTAAAATATTTGAAGGTATCCAGTTAGATCCTTTCATGAAAATTGGATAGCCGTTGACTTTGAAATAAAATGTCAAACCGTGACCTGCAGTTGTGTTGTTCCCTGTAATATAAAATCTTGAAAATTATGTGTGTTCCTGTTCTGTGCGTTCCCGCACAGTTTACCTGATTTGTCGAAAACAGTTGCATTTGCGTGAACGTATCTCCCACAGTACCATACGTAGATATGTGTTGCGCTAGTCGTTGAAAAAGAGGCATTGCGGATATGAAGCCTCAACGCACAACCGCTCTATAAGGGGGTAAACTGACCTAATACTAACGCAGCATCTTCTTCCACTAGTTCTATGGTGCGAAATCCTATTTTAGCATGTTTGTAAGAAATTTCCCTATCCTTTTCGGTAGTTGTAAGGAAAACTAATAAATTGTACAACCTTTGATCACCATATCCGTTAGGCCACCACTCGGTGATTAAATTCTGAAACAAAAAATCTCTTTAGGGAGTAATGACCATAAAATTGTAAAGCCACACCACACCACACTTTTAAAACATAAAGCAATATAATTGGAATAATCATAGAGCCTAGTCGAGCTCCCATTAGCCATCTATGATTATCATAATATATTAGCTAAATTTATGGTACCTACCTACTCACGCTTAAACCAAAATACCTGATAATAATAACTATGTAAAGAAGCGACACTCGCTTCTCTCGCCAATTTAGTTCGCCCGCAATTTAATCGGAGCCTACTATTGGCCCTGCCGCGCTGTCATCTCTCGGTTCTTACCTTATTGTCACACGAGCTAAAAGCACTGATGTTACCGTATATAGCGTTCTCCTTGTCCCACTCGATTGTTTTCGCTCAGACAGCCCTACCGTTACCTACACACAATAATCATGTATTGATAGGCCAGTGTTCCTGTATTAGTAATATGTAACTAAATCCGTTGGTCAGGGGTGTGCTTAATTAAACTATACCTACTACCTAGTCGAAGAGTTTCTGCCAATCGGAAAGGATTGCGATATCACATGATTGGAGCTATCAAAGTTTGAAGCTTGGGATACATTTGGTAGACAGCAATCTCACTAATCATCATAAATTAGAATATCTTTTCGATATGTCTTACCTACCGAACTAATACTCATATCAATTTCAGCTTCAATTGTTCCGTCATCTCTTGTTGCTACATCAAGATATTTCCCAGCTTTAAATGTTTGATGTCCTTCTACACTTAAGTACAAGCTTAAGTTTCCTTTAATACGTTTAATATTTTCACCCGTTTGCAAATAAACTTTGGTTATTAAGAACCACGATGAGTCCCTTTTCTCTGTGTGCGTGGTAAGTGATCTTATGACGGCGCCATTGAAAAATTCCAATGTAGCTGACCTCCTGAAAAAGGTTTTATTTTATTTAGTCCTATTGGGAATAACAATAGAAGAATACAAAAAGTCTATTTTATGTTTATGATAAAAATTAAAAAAAAATGTGTTTTGGTATTAGGTAGATACCTACTTACCTATGTGTTGCTACTTAGACGAACAAACTTTTAGTGAAACGAATCTTTTGTTGGATATACTTACCAGATTCCAACAGAGGGAAATGCTGGTCCCCAATCCCAACTGAAAGAAGCCTGCATTTTCCTGATTTGGTTTGCGTGACACTCCCCATTATAAATGTCGGGCACGCAATCCGGCGCCGTGAAGTATTTCTCCGAACGAGTTTTGGCGAACTTCACTGGTGACTCAAAACTTAACTTCAATTCATTTTCGCCTATCTTCAAACAAAGAATAAAATTTTATTAACGCTCATCACACATTTGAAGTGTGAAGTGAGCCCGAGAAACCTCGGAGAAACGCGATTCACTCAGCGCTTTATACCTACTTATTAGAGTTAGGTTTTTCACTCTCACTCTTTTCTTTCTCAGTTCGCGGTAACAAGGTCCTATACTGGTCCTGTAGGCGTATAATGCACCTATTAATTTTTAACGAGAAGTTCTTGTTTAGCTTTATAATACAGAGAGAGCCAGCGCGTGCCAGACCTTTGTTATTTTATAAAAGCTCAAAGTTTCTCTGCGTATTGTCCTTAACACTGGGAGGTGATTTCTAATACTATTCTAAAGAAAATATAAAAACATTAGACTTTACACCTTTATTGCCTGTTATCTCCCAAATCCACCATGATTCAAACAAACATCCGAACAAACGTTTCTCCCAGTGTTGGGGACAATACGCAGAGAAACTTTCAGCTTTTTTAAAATAAAGAAGGTCTGGCACGCACTGGCTCTTAGGCCATAAGGCAGTTAAGAAAAAATTGATTATAGCCATGTGCAGTTTGAGATACAAAAATCATTATTATATTGTGGACGATCACAGTCCCTCTGCAGATGGGACTGGGCTGTGCTGGCGGTGCATCGGCGTCAGGACATATCACATACTTTCATCCTTTGGAACAGCTCCCCAGATGATAGGGGGGTAACCCCTATATTAAAATCTCCTTGGTATACCACAATCTCAACTTGCGTGAAGAGAGTTGTAACACTTATGCTCACCTGAAGGTATTGCTTTACATTAAAGACGTATCTGACGAACATGTTATTGGTCGAACCAATCGATCTACCGTTTAGCTCGATATAAGCAACCGTGTCCACGCCTTCGAATACCAACTGCGCAACTGCATTTTCCAGATTTTTGGCACTAACTAAAAAAACAAATGAAATTTCTTATGGAAATTAGTACGTACCTGCATGCTAAATTTATCTAAGGTCATATCTTCAAATCGAGTGACGGTAATTTAGGCAAATTAACTAAACTTGAGGCAACCCCAACTGATAATAGTAATCAGGTCCTTCGTCTCTTCTTGCGAGGTGAAGTACCTAAGAGGAGAATCTTGCTAAGCGAGTAACGTGTAATACCAAGTACCAGAGTTCGCTGCTATTCGAAATTATTCTTATCCAGGTGAGTAGAATTTAATTAAATATAGGTATCGTGCAGACGTGTAACTTGCCCAAAAATATACTAAAAGGGATTTCTTGAGATAAAGGAGGGAGGGAGATCTTTGCCAAGTTGTTGCATTGTTTATGCTAGATTAACTAGATAATATTATGTGTAGTTCTATAGGAGGTTCTACCATTAAATTTTCCTGTGTAAGTCCAACTGTCATACGCGATCCAACGAGTGAGGACATCGTTGAATCCTTGCAAAATGTCGCCGATAGTACCAGACTTCTGAAGATCCGAATATACCGCACCTGGCACTGAACCCGCTACTGAGATCGCTGGAAATAAACATTCACTGGCTTACCACAAAACTTTAAATGCGTTTAAAAGCACCCGCCGCGATTCTTGCTGGTTCTTCTCGATAGAAAAGGCATTCTGAACTAATAGTTCGGGTAACCAAAAGTTTATTGGAATAAAAAATATTTCTATTTAGCCTAGAAAAGCAGACGTTCAACGTTAGTTTATGGGAAACGCAGGTTCGAATCCTGCCGATTCTATAATTTTTGATATACCCTCTAGGTACTATATACTATATTTAAAAATAGTTTAAAAATTTCCTTGAAGTGTAGGTAAAAACACTTATCATAAAAATTATAAATAGGTACTTAGTTTAAACCTTGTTTAAATTTCTGTGGTGAGACATATTTTAACAGCAGGTGACAGCTCATATCAGACGATTGCGATTGTAAAGCAACTTCCAACAGACCCAAGTCGGTAGATGAGTGACGAATATGGAGATCTGAGTTTGGCCTTTTCGTTTCCTCCGTACCTCGGAGGCCGTCGGTCCCGGTTATTAAGACTAACATCTGATAATAATCGTTAAACCTAAGAGATAAAATAGTAGGGAGGTATGTACTCTTAGTCAAGTCGTACGTGGAAGGACCTGGCAGCCACCGCAATAATAACCCAAGAATATCACTGCCATTACGTGATTAATGGGAAGGGTTCAGGAGTCAGGACCCTCAGCAATGAGCGACGAGAGAAATTTTAACTCTACGTAAATATATCTAAATGAATTTAGTAATTGTTGCCTGTATGTTTTGGACCTTCATTTCATGTCATACATAGAAAAGCTGATCCAGAAAACCGGCCAAGTGCGAGTCAGGCTCGCGCAACGAGGGTTCCGTACTATAGTCGTATTTTTCGACATTTTGCACGATAATTCAACAACTATGATGCATAAGTAAAAATAATTAAAAATCTGTTTTAGAATGTACCTACAGATGAAGTGTACCTTTCATATGATACCCCACTTGATATAGTTATCTTGCTTCGAAAATTGAAAATACTAATTATTAGTTTATGACCACAATTTAATTTTTTTTTGTGTGATGTAACCACAAATTCACGGTTTTCAGATTTTCCCCCGAATGTCAGCTATAAGACCTACCTACCTGCCAAATTTCATGATTCTAGGTCAACGGGAAGTAGGTACCCTGTAGGTTTCTCGACAGACCGACAGACAACAAAGTGATAGGATCACTTACGAAGGGTTCCGTTTTCCTTTTGAGGTACGGAACCCTAAAAACAGAAATCCCTAAACGATTAAACGACATTATAAAAACAATATGGCAATTACTTAAAGAAAGAAGTTCAAACAGTCAACAACAGAGTAGATAGGTATTAGAAACTTACTTTTATTTTTGTTTTCGAGTTTCCAAATAACCTTTTCATTCCATGAATCCAAACTGAACTTAGATAAGCAAACAACGTTAGCCAAATTCACACAAATAATACTTAAAACTAACTTATAACTGAACAGCTTCATGGTGAAATAGCTTAAAACTGTGTAAGCTGGATTTAAGTAAACATAAACGTAATCCCGATTAGCTTAGTTCGACAACCTAACGATAGTGGGCATTGTGGTCACAACTTCACTTATAGTTACGTAGCATATTAGGTAGGAGAGCTTATCGATATTTCTTGTTTATCGATAACATTTGGCCTCATTGATAAGAGTTTTGTGTGGAAATCTATTAAATATATATGTGTTTAAGTTTTTGTAGTTTTACCTACCATTGATAAAAACTAGATTTGATTCATTATAATTAACCCATCACCGGCTCACTACAGATCACGGGTCTCCTCTCAGAGTGTGAAGTGTTTTGTCTAGTCTACCACGCTGGCCATGTGCGGATTGGTAGACTTTGAGAACATTATGGAGAACTCTCAGGCATGCAGGTTTCCTCACGATGTTTTCCTTCACCCTTAAAGCGATTTTTTTTTCCCTACCATAAAGCACCATTATAAAATGGCAGCTTTATTACTACTACCATCTAGCCTATGGGCTAATAAGTAATATTATTCTAGCTTAAACTTCTACTTATGATTAATTTTTAAATCTAATTTACAGTCCAATAACTGTCCTTAGTTTATTCTAACACGTACCTACTTACAGTTCACTATGTTCTTGTGACCTAGAAAAAGCAAGTGATAATAATAAATAACTTAAATATTTAAGGGCTTTTATACCTATGTACAATCTAAGTACCTACATAAAATAAAAACAAAAGTCTCTAACCAAAATAAACAATAACATAAAAGGAAAATTAATTAAAGGAAAAGCAAGTTATACAGTCTTCAAGAAATAAGACTTACGGATTTAAACAGAGCAATTTTATTGAATTAATTTGTGATTATGATATCGCTGAGTTTATATTTTTTATTCAATAATATATTTTCTTTGTTAATAATAATTTTCAATTTCAGTTTATCGTGATTGTCGTCCATTGTCATTCATGTAATTAGTATAATTAATTATTGTAAATTCTAGGTAACTATTGCACACCATTATAATGATAAATACCTACTTACACTGTGACCTGACTGTTGTACTACGTGTTATATAAAACGTGTATTATTTACGTGTAAAATCAATTGTTTGTCAAATGGTATTTTATGAAATGACTATTTGTCTGGTAATTTGTTTTGTTAAGTGTATTATTTGTTGACGTTTTATAACGATGATAAAATGAATTCTAATTTTGCCAAACGTTGTTTGTGGAATGAAACTTTGTGATTTGTTTTTTGTGAATTGATCGGTCACCTTTACCAATCTATTCCAAGAAGTAGTTATAGCCTATAGGGTTCCGTATCGGAAGGGTGCCAACGGGATCCTACCATCAATGGGGTCCACCTGTCTGTCTGTCAGCGAGCTGTACCTATCTTATGAACCGTAATAGGTGGAGAGTAGAATTTTCACAAAGTGTGCATTTCTATTGCCGCTATAAAATCAAGTTATAAAAATTTCAAAATAGCTGCCATGTAAATTTTAGAAAAGTACGTACCTAGTGTTATATCTAGGCCAGGTGATGTTTGCTAGTCTAGCCTAGTCTTAGTCCTAGACCTAGGTCTGCTTATTTTGTTCTATATATCTGTATTATTATTATCTGTATTCTTATATACTTACTTACTTCGTCCGCATAGAATTAGGTTTTCATAAATCCTGTAGGAACTCTATGATTTTCCGGGATGAAAAGTAGCATATGTTACTCTCCAGGCCTTTATGTATACCTACCCATGCAAAAATCATTACGTCAATCCGTTGCACCGTTGCCATGTGATTGAAGGACAGACCAACAAACCAACAAACAAACACACTTTCGCATTTATAATAAGGGTACTGATTTATGTCAGCACTCAGCAACTTAAAGGCAATAAATGTTCTGATTTATCATTGATCTTGTACGATGGTACGGAACACTTCGTGTGCGAGTCCAACTCGCACTTGACCGGTTTTCTGAAGATTATAATAAAATAATGTCCTGAGGTAAAAATGTAGGTACGTTTCAGTATTCTGTCGTAAATTAAATTGTCCACATGTCCCATCACTACAAAACAAATTATCTCCAATGAACGTTGGTTAGTAAACATACCTAATACCTACTCGTCACTACTTTATATTATGTCGAGACCTACATCTCATTGTCTCACTCGCGATAAGCTAAACATTTTTTCGTTAACTTGCTTACTTTTTTTTTTTTTTAAAGAATATTAGCCATGTTAAATGACTAATATTCCCCTTTCCTCTCCAATTAAGCGTCAGGCTTGTGCTAGGAGTAGGTACGACAAAAGTGCAACGGGCGGGGTTTGAACCGTCGACCTTTCGGTTTTCAGTCCGCTCCTATACCCATGGGCGTACCCGGGGGAAGGGGGGGGGGGGGGGGGATATTGTTTACGTCCCTACTAGCTATCTACTTTTGTCGATAAAAGTTAAGAAATAGGGATAAGTATATCTTTTTGTCATTTGCCAAACCAATTTTGATTGTAAATAATATATCAAAAATTTCGCGAGCGAATTTTGTACTACCTGTTGCCCGCGACTTCGTCCGCGTGGAATTAGGATTTCAAAAATCGCGTGAGAACTCTTAATTTCCGGAATACAAAAGCCTATGTCCGTTTCCGGGATGCAAGCTATCTATGAATAGTACCAAATTTTGACTAAGAAGATGGGCTGTGAAACAGTACAGATAGAATAAACAGATAGACAACTTTCGTATTTATGATATCAGTATGGATAGGGATTTTATGCCACTCACTTTAAACACTCACACATTTTAAATTCTTTAAAACATAAAATTTTGTTATGGCTGAGCTCATTTTCCTTTCGCTTTAAATTTTTCTATATTACAGCAAAAAATTTGCGCTCGCTACGCTCGCGTTTTATTCAGCAATTTTTGTATTCTGTCTTACTGTCAAATTGAAAGGTAAAGTTCCCCTAAACAGGTACTTACCCCATCAAGTCGAGCAAAAGTTTTTTGTATCATGTAAAGATTCGGTTGAAGCCTTGATAAACCCCCTTCCCCCCAAAATCAATTCCTGGCTTTGGCCATGCCTTATTCCATTGCTTTGTAGCAGTGGAATAAGGCTAGTGGCTATAAATTGAAGATAGATAAAAATAATATGGGCTTGCTTTGTTCAGTGTACTTAGAAATTTTGTTAACGCTATGGGCGATTCTTTCACGGTAGACGTCATAAACCGTTTTGCTGAAGACCCTTGAAAATTACTTTTAAAATAGCTATTGTGTACTAAAAGAATTTATACAAAAAAACTATTTTAATTTATGTTCATTTATTTGACTAGGTGCTTATTAAAAAATCTGATTTGCCCCCCCGTGGCCCAGAACCTGGGTACGCCCATGCCTATACCGGTTAAGTAGTCGACGAACGTTACAGTAGACAAAACGTCGAAAAAATACGGCTGTAATACGGAACCCTCTTTGCTCGAGTCTGATTCGCACTTGGCTGGTTTATTTAAATTCAAATCAAATCTTTTAACTGCCTCTTATCAAAGGATTCTAGTGTAGGTAGGTGTTGTGCATTTGTGGCGCAACACCTGCTGACGCACAACACCCGCGCCACACACGCGCCACACACTCGCAACACCTGCGCCACAAACGCGCAACACCCGCGCCACACACTCGGAACACCCGCGCCACACCCGTGCCACACACGTGTAACTCCCGCGCCACACACTCGCCAAACACGCACAACACACGCGCCACACCCGCTCGCACGCACCCGCGAGTATATTTTAGGCAAGTCCAGTCAAAAAGTCTAAATGGCTTATCTTTGGTAAGTAATCTACAAATACACTTGCACACTTGTAAAAAAGCATGCCGGTTTGCCAGATAGGTAAGGTATATATACCTACACGGATTTTTTTTTATCTGTGCATTGTACTTATTTTCTGTTTTATATGTGTATTATCTGTTGGTAAGCCAAATAAGCAATACAATCTATAAAATAAAAATATTTAAAAAAATAGATGAAGGAACGTCAACGGTCAAATTTGGGTCAAATTTTCAAAAGCAGTGATTTTAGATCTTTTTTAGATCGATGATGCAGTCAAAGAGTATATAATCACTACGTTTTAATGCATCAATAAATAATTTGATTAATATCATTAAAATAATACGGCCTTGACTGGGTTTCTAATGTTTTACAGACAATTTGATGATAATATAGATAGGATAACTTTGTATGAAAAGTATGAATTCGTCGAACGAACAGAACCTGAAGTCAATGGAGTCTGGAAAGGTTACATAAACTAGATTGTTTAATTAAGCATATATTTATATTTACATAAGTGTGTTATGCTCTCATGGCTACAGGTGAATTCTCGCATCAGAAACTGACTAAAATCAGTTTAGGAAAGATCATTTCCTAACTCAAAATCGCCTGCATAACCTTTACCTAAACTTACATCTGGAAAAGAAATTTACCAATAACTAGCTGAATCCCACGACTTCGTCCACGTTTTAAAAAATTCCGTGGACCATCTTTAATTTTCCGGAATAAAATATCGAGCCGAAAAAGAACTTGACTAAAAGTATGATAAACAATAATTCGATTCAGCGCATTGCGGTGCGATGCTGATCATCGCAGTTCCACAGTAAACATACCTATAGTAAACGACAGGTCCAAATGGCAATCGGGGAGTGAACGCGCCGCACAGCCCCCGCATTAACCTGGTGCGGGCGAACTTTATACCCCGATTGCCATCTCAACGAATGGTGGCGAATTATTGCGATTCGATTTCACTGGGCTCGGCGAGCCTCGTGGACGCCAGCTTTAATAAAATAATCATCATCAGCAGCATCATCATCAACCGATAAACTTCCACTGCTGGGCGTAGATCTCTTGTAGTGACTTGCACACGCCACGGTCTTGCGCCGCCTGAATTCAGCGGCTCCCTGTGACTCGTCTGATGTGGTCCCTCTACCTAGTGGAAGGTCTTAAAACGCTGCGCTTTCCGGTACGAGGTCGCCATTCCAACACATTGGCCCATTGCCTCTTCAGCTTCGCAACCCATTGAGCTATGTCGGTTACTCTAGTTCTCCTACGCATCTTCCCAATTCTGATTCGATGACGTAGAGAAACTCCTAGCATAGCTCTCTCTATAATAAAATAAGTAATTATACATATTTAGGTGCTCACCTGCTGCTCTTCTTCCTGGCGTTCGTGTTTGGATCGTTCTGCACGTTTTGCTTCCACATGTTGATGTATCTATTTGACGAAAATTGCGTGCTGTTCCCAAAACTGATGTCTCTTACGACTCTACGTCAGAATATAATTTACGAGTTTATTCCCGACGACAAAGATGCGGCCGATAGTAAGACACTCCTTTGAACTGCTATTAAAGTTGTCATTTAAAAAGTTACGATACCTACCATGTATAAAGTGGAAACCGATAAGGGGTATGGGTTTAATTAAACTGCTATACCCTTTCCAAGTTAGTCCGTTTCCATCTAAAACTGCATCACTATAAAATCACATATACATCAATATAAATCGATGGGGACTTTTTACAATTCATTTATATACTTATTGGTGTTCCCAACATTTGTACCAATTTTTTGGCTTCAATTTTACCTTGAATGTCTATTTTGACCGGACTATAACTATATTCACTTTAACTATTTTTAAAGTGCTGCCAGTTGATTTCCTAAGCACGCAGTGGGTGGAAAAAAGCGCATGTCTACTCCCGACATATGTGCCGCTTGTCTCCGGTATCTTTGGACTCGTCTGGACCACAATGTTTCTGATGTGCTCGATTGGAAGTAGAATTCTGACTGGGTAAGTCTATCATTATTTGGGAAAGAACCAGGGCCTCCCAATATATTTTTTTTGTTCAGATACAAGTTAGCCCTTGACTGCAATCTCACCTGGTAGTAAGTGATGATGCAGTCTAAGATGATAGCGGGCTAACCTGGAAGGGGTATGGCAGTTTTTATTAAACCCATACCCCTTTGGTTTCTACACGGCATCGTACCGGAACGCTAAATCGCTTGGCGGCACGGCTTTGCCGGTAGGGTGGTAACTAGCCACGGCCGAAGCCTCCCACCAGACCAGACCAGAAATTTAGAAATTATAAAATTCCAAACCCCTGCCAGGAATCGAACTCGGGAACACTACTAAGACCACAGCGCTCAACACTGCGCCAGGGAGGTCGTCAACTTGAACATATTAAAGTTGTCAAAAAGTGATGAATCAACCAAAAGTGATTGATAAGTTGTGAAAAGTGATATTTCAACCAAATTTCAAATGAATGATCTGCCAGATCTCCATTTCCGCCCCAACAAACTGTTTTACGACGTTGCTAACTATTTTTCGTAATTAGCTCCGAAATAAGCTCCGTCTTTTCGTAGCTGGTTCATGAGGTTTTTATTTTTGCTTTTACAATTAGTATCTACCTATTTCTTTGTAAGTATCCATCGATTTTGAAATCATTCTAACTACAAAATATTGGTAAACTTTGGTTACAATTGGGGACTTTAGCCACTCCAGCATAACGGTAATGAACTGTGTCAGTTTACAGAGACCATGGCGCGTGCTGCCGCCGGTTTTCCTATTTTCGGTAGTCATGGGCGCTGTTTGCGTCTACACCTCCGCTGTCACACATAATGGGCTGCAGGAATTGTGCGTCAAACTAAACGAAATCACCGGAAGTTCCTCGTACGTTTTTTATAATTATTTTGTTTTAGACTTTGAGGCACACGTAATTTAACGGTACTCAGTATAAAATGTAGAATTAGGGAGACAGTATCAAAACCGGGAGTTGCAGCAGAAATGGCCGAAAACGGCAAGCGGCACAAGTACGTAAGTAAGTAAGTCTCTTATCGAGATTCAAGAGTTGCATTTTTGTTCCGTTTGCCGTGGAGACCCTGGGGCCATGGAGTCTTAGTGCAAAAAAAAATTACGAGACATTTCACCGCGTGCCGGCGATGGGTTGATCATGATGACGATGAGTACGGAACCCTCGGTGCGTGAGTCTGACTCGCACTTGGCCGGTTTTTTTTAATGTATCAACCATAATCTCTGTCCAGGTGCTCATACACGATAAACGTAGCAACGCTCGCCTACCAGCGCAGGATACGCGGCGTGTATCAAGCGACCCGGCTCACGATCGCCTCGGCTTGGCTTCATACCGCTTGCTGGCTGCTGTCCGCACTTCTGGCATTAGCGAGAGTTCTTTTGGCAGTTGACTTTAAACTCGTTCGAGTAAGCGTGCAATTGCAAGGGAACATCGATAGAATGCTGGTAAGTCATTGCTTAGAAATACAGTTTTACGGTAGAAAGTGAAAAAAGGGTTCTGAAACATATGATATTCCACCTGGAATTTAGAAATGCCTTTGTTTAGATTTACTGACTCATTATAGTGAGTAAAAGTACCTACTTGTTTTCTTACCGTTCGATTCCTTACAGAAGGACCAAGTAGATACCTACCTATTCATTGATAAGCGCTTCAATCTGTTAAAGAATAAAAATACCATAGGTAGATTCTGTAAGACGAATTAGACGAAGTATGTTATGAATACAATATTTATTGCGCATAAACTTACCTACTGGAATTTTCTAGGAGCGTCATGAAAAACAGATACGTACGGTATCACCAGCGTGGACTGAACGTTTGAGCATTCCTCGAAGTTCACACAGCAGCATCAGAACCCACTTTATAAAGAAACTGTTAAGGCCCAACTCAGTCGATAGAAATAAGGATGGCGATTTACTATACTATACTCGTTTACCTCGTGAAATGTCTGAATCAGCATTAGTAACAACCGAACGTCTAAAGTTAGACAAACTGGCTGCATTGAGCGCAGCCCCTGAAGAACATCAGTTCATAGTTAAAATGTTATATGATTTACTAGATACTGCTGATGGTTCACAGTACTTAGATTTCAGTCCAGGCACCAGGTTCTCAGGATCTGTTTCAGTTACTCAAACTCCGCTGCTTACTCGACAATACGGCCAACTGAAAATATCTTCAACATTGCCATTGCGACCTTCAGAACTCGGTGAAATCACATCTGCAGATATTCAGCAAGCTGAAGAAATGGCTCAAGAGATCAACAGACAGCTTCACGCGAGATTTGACGAAGAACTTCATGAATTAAAAGTAATTGCTGACGACAGTCCCAAAAAAATAGCTTTTAAATCGTCTTTATTAATTACTTCTGACGCACAAGTTGCCGAAAATAAAAATGACATTGAACAGAATTCAACGAATGTTTCCGAGCCAGGCACAAGTAAGGGTAAACAGAAAACTTTGAAACCAAGTTTAAAGCAAGTCCATGTACAAACTGATGAGAAAGTGAAAGATAAATCTCATAATGTCCAAATAGACTCTCGAGCTGATGTGTCTGAATCCAAAACTTCTCAAGATAAAGAAAGTCAAACAAAGAAAGAAAAACAAGACTAATTATTTGTCCTAGTTCCAAATGATAAATTTTTTAAATAAAATAATATTTAGATAAGACAATCTTATTTTGAGTCGGAATATAGATATTAGGTATACTAACGCCCGCGGCTCCGTCCGTGAAGATTTAGGTTTTAAATATTCCGTGGGAACTCTGATTTTCCGGGATCAAAGTTGTAACATAATCATGTAACCATGATGCAAGCAAACCAGCAAACTATCTCTGTGACAAATTTTGCGATTGAGCTGTAAAAAGGTAGCAAACAGCTAGACGGCTCTACACTTTCGCATCTAAATATATAAAACGAAAAGGTGATTGACTGACTGACTGCTCGATCAACGCACAGCACAAACTGCTGGACCAATCGGGCTGAAATTTGGCACGCTGATAGCTATTATGACGTAGACATCCGCTAAGAAAGGATTTTTGAAAATTCAACCTAGGGGGTAAAATGGGGTTCGAGATTTGTGTAGTCCACGCGGACGAAGTCGCGGGCATAAGCTAGTTTATAATATAAGAGTGAAGGAAGTCTCAAGTATAGACGGAATACATACCTATTATGTTTTCTCAGCCTCGGCCATGGTCATCGTGAGGTATGTAGATGAAATTGCCAAATCTTTATTGGCCAACTCGAACTTGAACTTTATTGAGCTGTCCAATCAGACAGTTTTATAGGTACTTTAAACGTGCATCAGTACCCTTATTATAAATGAGAAAGTGTGTTTGTTTGTTGGTTTGTTGGTTTGATGGTTTGTCCTTCATTCACGTCGCAACGGTGCAACGGATTGACGTGATTTTTTGCATGGGTATAGATAAAGAAATTTTATCCCGGAAAATCAAAGAGTTCCCACGGGATTTTTAAAAAACCTAATTCCACGCTGACGAAGTCGCGGGCATCAGCTAGTTCTTAATAATATCAGTAGATGGAATTATATAATGATCGTAATCAAAAACCGGCCAAGTGCGAGTCAGGCTCGCGCAACGAGGGCTCCGTACTACAGTCGTATTTTTTCGACATTTTGCACGATAATTCAAAAAATAAGCTAACTTATGATGCATAAAAATAAATAAAAATCTGTTTTAGAATGCAACGTTTCATATAAAACCCCACTTGATATAGTTTACTTCGAAAATTGAAAATACTATTTATTAGTTCATGACCACAAGTAATTTTTTTGTGTGATGTTACTACAAATTCACGGTTTTCAGATTTTCCCCCGAATGTCTGCTATAAGACCTACCTACCTACCAAATTTCATGATTCTAGGTCAACGGGAACCCTGAACCCCTGTAGGTAGGAAGAAACCCTGTAGGTTTCTTGACAGACCGACGGACAGACAGACAACAAAGTGATCCTATAAGGGTTCCGTTTTTCCTTTTGAGGTACGGAACCCTAAAAATTGGCAAATTTTTAGTTGACCGTAACCTCTCATTTATTAAGATATTCGCTGATGATGCGGATTTCTTGTAAAGCCCATTCTTCGCTCGCACCGCGACTTTTTCAAAGTCCAAACTTTTGTTTCGCGGCGTATCATAGACTGATGCGAAGCAAGTAGGAACGAGTATAATACTTAGGGATGCTGAATCCTGTGTCAGAATAGTAACACTAACTTACCTATTAAAAAAGTGGTGATAGCATAGTGGTTAAGACGGATTCGATCCCGGGCATGCATCTATAAGTTTTCGGAGATAAGTGCGCTTAAGCAATTGAAAACCGGCCAAGTGCGGGTCACACTTGCGCACTGAGGGTTCCATACTACAGTCGTATTTTTTCGACGTTTTGCACAATAAGTCAAAAACAAATGCATAAAAATAAATAAAAAACTGTTTTAGAATGTACCGGTAAAGTTCTTTCATATGATACCCAAGTTGTCAATTAATCTTACTTAAGTTAATACTAATTATTTGTTCATGAACACATTTTTTTTTGTGATGTACCATAATTTTACGGTTTTTTGATTTATTCCTTTACTTGTGCTATAAGACCTATACCTACTTGTTGCCAAATTTCATGATTCTAATTCAACGGGAAGCACCCAGGTTTTCTTGACAGGCACGACAGACGGACAGACAGACAACAAAGTGATACCTCAAATATGAAACCCTAAAAATCACTTGATTTATCATCGGAGGAAAACATTGAAACAAGGAAACCTGCAGGCCTGAGAGTTCTCCCTAATATTCTCAAAGGTGTCTTTGGCCAGCGAGTACAACTGTGGCCTAAAGTCTTCTCACCCTGAGAGGGGACAAGTACTCAGTAGTGCGCCGGCGATGGATTAAGATTATGATGATGAACTTATCTATTAAATTAATGAGAAAATGTAAATTTACGATACAGAAGTTTTTGTCCAATCGTGAAACAGTTCAGGATAGGTACGTATTAATTAAAATATGATAATTTTCACTGTTTTTAACTACCGTTTATTTATCTGTTATTTTAAATGCATATCTCAATTATCTACATCATAAAAATCTCTTTACTTTATATACCTTTCAAAATGTATAATACAAGCCTTCGCTTTGCTGTTTACGGCAGCCATGACACGAATTTCTAGAATTCCACACACACTGTGCGTACACAATACCTACAATACCTACAATATTTAAGTAGGTAGGTACATTTTAAACAAACAAAACATATTTTACTATAAAATGCACATCAATGTTTCGACAAAGCGATGATACCTAGTGTCCACTACACTAGGTATCATCAGGTAAGTAGTGTAGTGGTTTTAAGACTTCTACCTCAATTTAGGGGGATACAGGGTTCGATCCCGGGCACGCACTTTCGAAGTTATATGCGTTGTGCTCCGTCGTTAGCGGGGGGGAAGCTTCGTGAGGTTTTTAGTCGGTAGGAGTCCGACAACCAACAGTTAGCAGCAGCGACACCGCAAACCACCAACTCTCCCCGATCCCACAGACCCCAAATTCCCAACCCCCTGACCACCAACCTTGCAACCCCTAGATTTCAATCAAACATAACTAAAAACCACTCTGGCTAAAACCCCTGCGAATAAAAAAATGCCGCATTCAAATCAAGCCAGGAACCAGATAATTGGTATACATATTATGTATGATACAAAAATTACGTAATTTAAAAACTAAAAAACCCGACTCCTAATAAATAGTAACTGGTAACTGAAAAGCAATTCAATTGCATTCTATAAAATAGAAATTAATATTTGTCATAATCATAAATATTAGAAAATGTATGGCAGTCGGGGGCTCTACTTAGCCACCTTACTACTTAAGGACTACTTACTTAGGACTAATTAGCTTGCCCCCGCCTGCCATACATTTTATAACATTTAATGGTTTTTTCACTCTAAACTATTTTCAAACATATTATTCCGTAGGTACTTGGCTTTTAAAGCCTTTATTTTGATACCCCACTCGAGAGTCTTGAAAATATTTTTTTTTCAGCCCGCACATTAAAGCGCATAAAATCCGCCATTTTGATTTTTTTTAGAATTTTTGCTTCGTAGTGACACTCGCGCCATCAAGACAATACAAAATGTATCATTTATTAAAATCGGTTGAGCCGTTGAGCAATTACAAGCGGACATAGGAACGGACATACATACTTACATACACACAGGTCAAACACATAACCCTCCTTTGGGCTTCGCCGCAGTCGGGTAAAAACACGTATACATACAAGTCGAATTTACAATTTTTACAATTTTATTAATGACGTTCTAAATTTATACTAGGTTTATTGTTAATCTAATACCTATACACAGTCCGTTAATTTCTTAAGCCGTATCCACACGCCGCCTTCCGCCGCGCACGCTAATGCTGAAGCCTTAATTTGCGTCGGGACCTGCGTCCGCACGTCAAGTAACATCTCATATTTCTGCAATATCTTCACTAGAGCCAATTTCGTTTGAATATACCCTTGCCGGAGACCTGGAAAGATCAGATTATGACGTCATGATGTAGTTATTTACGCTGCATGTGCAGTATGTTGAAGATAAGTCGAGGCGCAAATTTTAAAATATGAGCTGCAGGCAAGGGTTCTAAAATATGCACCTATTTCGGTCACCCAAGTGAGGTCAAAAAGATGAAATAAAAGCCACTTTACGAGCAAATAAATGTACCTATTGAAAAATAATCAAATCCAATACCTACGTTCAAAAACTTGAGTAGCTGAAGGGTTTGGAGAAGAGATTCAAAAGGTTAAGCCCGTTGAATTATTTTATTCACTTCATGTTTTATTCAGTAAAATTCTTCCAACAATTTAAACTTTCAAATATCGTAACATTATGAGGTTTATCTCACCATGAAATCAGAAGGAAGGAAGAAGAAATCAGGGAAGGAAAAATACTCCGAGATTGCAACTTTCTGTTTTATTTGAAAATCTCTTAAATTGAACAATGCTCTCAATAGGCATTAAATAGGTCATTGAAACGTACGTTGAATATAACAAGAATTTTACTTTTTAAACAATGGACAAAAATATGATAAAGAAAATAATTATTATTTAGGTATATTGTATCGACGTCATTATGATGCACGTATAATATTGCAAAAACCATAATTCATGCACTTTTTGTAGGTAAAATATTTAGTTTTAAGTTTTGTGTTTTAGTATATAATATGTACATCTATTATCCATGTTGAATATATTCACCACTTCCATACCACATTAATTTAGTAATGGAACATTACCAGGCTTTTAAATAAAATGTAACATATTACGAAACTGATTATTTGACCGACATAATTATGTGGAAGGCCGTGACCTAGAAACAAGTATGAATATTTTAGTTTATGTATATTCTCAGTCATACATGTGTGAATAATAATATAGGTATGAGATCCATAGAAATCTACATAAGGCAGTAAGAAGGGTTATATTTATTAAGAGAGAAGAGAATTTCATAGAGGGAGAGCGTGTCACCGATTTTGAGCAAATTACTCATTTTTTTTATTTTATTCAGATACAAGTTAGCCCTTGACTGCAATCTCACCTGATGGTAAGTGATGATGCAGTCTAAGATGATAGCGGGCTAACCTGGAAGGGATATGGCAGTTTTTTATTAAACCCGTACCCCTTTGGTTTCTACACGGCATCGTACCGGAACGCTAAATCGCTTGGCGGCACGGCTTTTGCCGGTAGGGTGGTAACTAGCCACGGCCGAAGCCTCCCACCAGACCAGACCAGAAATTTAGAAATTATAAAATTCCAAACACCTGCCAGGAATCGAACCCGGGACCTCCCACTAATAAGACCACAGCGCTCACGACTGCGCCAGGGAGGTCGTCAAACATAATACGGTATTTTACACCAAGCGAAAAAATCTAAAAAGTATACTTGAACAAGATAGTACCTATTAGCAATAAGAAATCGAAAAATGCTAATTTGAGTTCATAAAATTATATAATAATGTTAAAGATTTTACTTTTTATCTGTTCTTCAAATATCCAAAACGCATGATACCGTAGCCGCCATGTTAATTCCGGCTGTGACGTCACTTCACTAAGAAAACACCGATGCTTCCCAATCCGTGTGACGTCATGACAGGTCATGAACTTAAACAGATATGGCAGGGAGCGTTTTCGCAGCGAAATTTAAATGCATTTTATTGCATTTATCGATCGAATTAAAATTTTGTAATTTTTTTTGTAGTTTATTATCACTTTGGGATCAAATTAAAACACTTTTCAAAAAAGGGTAAAATACCCTATTCGAAAGATCATAATATCTCTAATACCCAAAGCAATGTAAATTAAAGTATAACTCTATACTAATACCTACGCAACGGCCACTTATGGCAACCTGCACATCGCACTCCTTTATCACTTCTATGTAACATATATTCTGAATTCTGTAACGAGCTCATATTTACCATTCTAAATGCAAGAGATTTTAATCTTGACGCGTTTTGTTTAAACCCGAAGAGATTGCTTAACTAGGTCAAACCGGCATAATATATGATTTCAATGTCAATATCAGTTGCTCAACCGGTTAAGCTTCCGATACTGGTCTAAAGAACGTTTCCATTTTTCACATTGTCCAACCCGATATCGAAATACGGTATTTGACAACTAGTCAAATCAGTAACTTTTTATCAAACGTCAAAACGCGCACTTAGTATGCGATATTCTATGAAATACTGGAATGTGACGTCACATCATAATGACGTACTTTTTTTGTTTAATCGATAATTTAATTGAGTAGGTTCCTGCGGTAGTGGAGCGGTACGCATAACGCTCAGTTGTGCGTTATTCCTGTAGCTAGGTATGTAAAATGGCTAGAGATGAGTTAAAGATACACTAACGCATATTTCAGGAGGTACTGGAGAATTTAATGAAGTTAGGTACCTACTAACTATTATGTAGATATACCGACAAGTCGACATAGGATTGCGGGCGTAATCGGGGTATGCCCCGATTGCCATGTCGACCTGTCGCGAACTATAGGTAGTGTAATAAAAATAGATACTTATATAATTTGCAAAAATCAACGTAGAAGCCTACCATTAAAAATCAATCAATAAGTATACGCAGATCATTTTGAAAAGAATATCTTTAAAAGAAATATAAATAAGCATCTTCTAGGCAAGCGCGCTCTATCTTAGGCTACATCATCACCTACGTAATATTAGATATGATTGCAGACAACATGCCTATAAAGTTAAAAAAATTACCTAAGCATTTCCTGGGACCTTCTCCAAACGGCATCCAATGGCAGGGATGCATAGTCTTCTTTCTCTCTGGGGTAAATCTCTCTGGATCAAATGTTTCTGGATCCGGGAAGATATCTGGATCCATCTGAATCGCGTGCGCAGGCACGAAAACCTGCGTGCCCTCCTCGATGACAACGTCGCTGTTTGGCAACTTGTAATCTTTTGTACATCTTCGGAATAATGCTCGCATTGGTGGATGCATTCTCATTGTTTCTACAAAAATTAGAATAGAATAAATTATTTTGTACCTACATGTTTAGGTGTTATACTTACCTACTTAGTTATAAGAGTTCCAACAGTTTGCCACTTGTAACATGCACTCAATTACAACCATCACTTTATCAGATGTCATCAAAAACATGTTCAACCGATAGACGTCCACTGCTGGACAAAGATATCTCTTGTAGGGACTGTCACATCTCAACACAAGCTGAGTGGCCCACCTGTTCGAGGTGTTGCATTTCGAGGAAATTAGGTTTTCGAAAGGTACTAGCATTGAAAGCTCAGAATTCCGTCGCTATTTGTGCTTATCTCGTAGGTAACATTGGATTCCATTAAAAAATTGTTCCTGATTATAGAAAATTTTAGACAGGTGTTTTTGTTCAAAATCTGATTATCTTACTTACCATCTAGTACCATATTCATGTAGACCATTTCGTTCTGCGCCTCGTACGTGCACTCTCCGCCATACTTCGCGAGAACCCTATTTATTTCTTCCCTCGCGCGTTCCTGAATATGAGGGTTTCGGGCCAGCTCGTACGCTGCAAATTGCCCAGTGGTCGCTGAAGTCTCATAACCGGCAAACATATACAACATAGTATTGGCTGCTATGTCGGTGAACGTGAAAGTAAAGTTTACCGACTCTTTGCTTATGTCTGAAAAATATTGATAACAAACTCGGTATCAATGGAATGGAGAGATTGTAAAGGAATGCAGATGAGAGATGAAATACGATCTTTCAATAACATAATACTTATAATGTAAATATGATTTTAATTAATCGATAGGAAATCGAATTTAGATCCAGTTAGATACTAGTTACATGGTCAAGGTCGTGGTCAAGACGGGATGGGAGAATTTAAAATCGTCTTACAAATAAGCATTAAATCATTAGTTCTCTCAACAATTTTCAAAATAATAGAGCACATCACTGTAGTATAAAACAAAGTCGCTTACCGCTATCTGTCCCTACTATGCTTAGATCTTTTAAACTACGCAACGGATTTTGATGCGGTTTTTTACAGATAGAGTGATTCAAGAGGAAGATTTATAATGTAGGTATGATAGATACAAAATATAGTTGAGAAACATTGATAGTTTTAGAGGTTTCTAATGTGCTGTAAATAAACACTGGCTGAACTCTACGAGATAGATGTACGAGATAGAACTACAGTATTGTACACCTTTAAAGATATACAATAACGTCTGCGGGTTATCCCTAAGAGATGGACATCCATCCATCTCTTAGGGATAACCCACAATACCCATTTTTTATCCTTTACTTTTTCGAAAAATAATGGCTTATTTACAAAGCGATTTTAAGCAATTTATATTTGAAGATATTACAGATTTAAAATCCAGGGGCATAGCGGACTACTTAATAAAAACGCGCCTTTGAGCGCGACAACGTAATCGGTACCTACTTGTAAGTACGTTACGATAAATTAAAAATATATATAATTCGACAGGCTACTACGGATAGGCTAATTGCTGTCCTGGAAAATATAAAGTTCCCACGGGATTTTCAAAAAAGTAAATCCACGCGGGCGAAGCTGCGGGCATCAGCTAGTAAAATATAAAACATAGGTAGTAGTATAGTAGTAACATGGGGTTATTCAAGGGGCGGACCAACAAATTCCTAAAAGGCCGGCAACGCATCGGCGGCGGCTCCTCTGGTGCTGCAAATGTTCATGGGCGGCAGTAATCACTTAACATCAGGTGACCCGCCTGCTCGTTTGCTCGCTATATCTATTAAAAAAAAAAATATGTATTATAGGATTACTAAAGCGCCCATATCATGTACAATTTGGAATTGTATAAATATGAAATAAACAATATCACAAAAATAAATAACCTTCATTTTTAATCTCCGAATTTTCCTTCAACTCTATAAGGGCTTGCAAAAAGTCGTTGCGCTTGTAACAATATTTGTACCGATAGTCGACCGTTTCCTTGACCAAATTATAGAAGAAACGTATTATTTCCGGGTTGATTCGTTTCAGTTTCAGCTTGTTAAAAAATGTAGGCATTACAAACGCTAAAGCTCGCACTATCGTCCTGAAATATTAACAAAATCTGAAATTAACATACAGTATCTTTTAAAACTTAATTATTACTAACGGCTAATAGAATCATAGAACTAGGAATAAGCTTGTCATTTGCTGTGTCGATAGAATATACTTTCTAGG
This sequence comes from Maniola hyperantus, assembly GCF_902806685.2. Taxonomy (NCBI): domain Eukaryota; kingdom Metazoa; phylum Arthropoda; class Insecta; order Lepidoptera; family Nymphalidae; genus Maniola; species Maniola hyperantus. The sequence goes on from NC_048553.1 coordinate 4,969,724, forward strand.
TACTTACCTAGGTTTCCTAACTTCGAGTAGCTAGATTATTCTTTCCCAACATGGATCTGATACCTAACTACATCTATTCAATTTTAACTTTCAACTTGCAATCATTCAATTTCAATAAGGTAAACAGCAATTATCCATACTCCATACTAATATTATAAATTCAAAATTGTCTGTCTATTTGCCTATCTACTAGCCTTTCACAACCCATCCGTTCAACTGATTTTGACAAAATTTGGTACAGAGGAAGAGCTTGCATCCCGGGGCAGGACGTAAGCTTCTTTTTATCCCGGAAAATCAAAGAATTTTCATGGGATTTTTAAAAACCTAAATCCACGTGGATTAAGTTGCACCATCTACTAACTTAATATATTGAGTTGCTAAAATCAGTAATAATAATAGAATTATTAGTACCTACTCACCAATAGAGAGAAGTCGGATTAAAGTATTCGTTTCCACGCAAATAAAATTCAGAACGTGAATTTTTGAGCCCATTACACTCTACTCCGAAACCGACACTTCCAACAATTTCCATCGCATATTTCTCATAGAACTCCGAAAAATTTATTGCTTTGTTATTCATGTGTAACTCTGCAGCATAATCGTGAGCTTCTTTAGCGATTTTCTCCACTAAAGGATACATAGACTTCAATTTAGAAGTTGAAAATACAGGTGACATTTTTAATCGCAAGATTTTCCAAGCTTGTGAATGCAAATTGAATAGGTGTCCAGCCAAAGGATCGCCGGTTCCTCCAGAAAATATGCCGTGCGATTGAAAATGCTCAAAATCCTTTATTAGTATATGCTTAGCCAAATCAGGATCGTTTATGCTCAACACTGGTTTGTTAAAACAATACATTCCGACGTAAGGTAAATGTTTATATCTGTAATAGTTATCACAAAACGGCTCGAAGAACTGTTCCTTCCTCTGCACCACTCTCTTTATATTCCCGAATGGAAATATCGGTTTAGGTCCCACAACACCTTTCCTTGACCAGTACGTAAACTTATATTGGAACCACAAATATACTATTAGGAGAAATAACACTAACGTGATAAACACTTCGTATGAGAATATATGTAACTTGAGGAAAGCCATTTCCACGTTTCCAGTATTTTTTAGAGTCCCGACACAACACAATTCTTTTGTTATCAATACATAAAGGAATATTTTGATTGCGACACTTTTTAAAATATTACCGCAAATATAATATTTGCGACCGTAATCTTCAATGGTTGCAGCAGCAATCGAAGGTCCACTCCACTACGCTGGACACGAGTATTGCAAAATATACGCGCTCAGACCTCCACATTAACTAAACATTATACTTAGCATAGGTATTTACTGATGGTTAATACATAGGATTTTTTTGTAACTATTCTCAGGAAACGATGTTTTAGGGTTCAGTAGTAAAAAGGAACCCTTATAGGATCACGTCGTTGTCTGTCTGTTCGTCCGTCCGTCGTGTCTGTTAAGAATTTAGGTATTCTACTTCCCGTTGACCTAGAAATATAAAAATATCCTTTATGAAAATGTGTTCATGAACTGTTAATTAGTATTTTTAATTTTCAGAGTAAGATAACTATCTGTATCAAGTGGCTTTATATTCATTCTAAAATAGATTGTTATTCATTTTACCCATAATAGTTTTTGATTTATCGTGTATCGAAATAAATACGGTTCCTCCCTCTCCCCGAAGTTTACCAATCGAAAAATCTAAAATAATTATGGTCATAGGAGCTGATGTATATTTTACAGAAAAAATAAAACTAACGCTCTAACTACCATAGTTTTTTTTATATTAACGATAAACCTCTACGAACAAAGTTCAACAAAGTTTTTACGGAACCCTCGGTGCGCGAATCCAATTCGCACTAGGCTGGTTTTTTTTTCATAGAAATACTTAAGTATCTCATTTCTCATTATCTAATTTAAATACAATAGCAAATTATTTTTATTTTATTTTATATAAACATATTATCTATTGTTACTTAAATATCTACAAAAAGAATAAAAAGTACTTACCTACTTATATAAAAAATATTATTATTGAATTAATTAATTCCTTATTATATACAGTATGTAGTAGGTATGTACCTATCTACTTTACCTTATACCTACCTACACCTAGGTATCGTATTATCACGCACTCTGGAGTCTGTAGGTACATCGGTCTACTAAAGACATGCTTTAGATCATCCATACTAATATTATGAATACGAAAGTGTGTCTGTCTGTCTGTCTGTATGTCTGTCTGTGTGCTAACTTTTCAACCGTTCAACCGATTTTCATGAAATTTGGTATGGAATTAATTAGCTTACAACCCGGGGACGGACATAGGCTACTTTTTATCCCGGAAAACTAAAGAGTTCCAGCTGGATTCAAAAAACCTTAATCCACGCGGTAAAAGTCGCGGGCATCATCTAGTTTGTTATAAGTGTAATATATCTTATACTTGGTACTATGGACTACCACAGAAACTTTCTCTGTTGATTTAAAAAAAAAATTGCAAATCGATCCAAAAACTTAGAAAAATCGGTGTACATACCTACAGTAAAAAAAAGCCTGAATTGAGAACCACCTCCGTTTTGGAAGTCGGTTAAAAATATGATATAAATAATATGATGAGGTAGGTAGGTCTTATATCACAAGTAAGGAAAAAAATCTGAAAACCGTGAATTTGTGGTTACTTCACAAGAAAAAAATTAAAATGTGTTCATGAAGAAAGAATTAGTATTTTCAATTTTCAAAGTAAGATAACCACACTAAGTGGGGTATCATATGAAAGGGCTTTACCTGTAATTTTAAAACAGATTTTTTGTAGGCATTATAGTTTTTGATTTAATGTGCAAAATGTTGAAAAAAATGCCATTCGTCCCCCTTATCTCCGAAGTGGAGCGTCGAAAAATCTGAAATAATTATGGTCACTAGAAATTTATGTATATTTTACAGAAAAAATAAAACTAATGCTCTAACTATTACACTTTTTTTATATATTAACAATAAACCTCTACAAACAAAGTTTTGCGATTCATTACCAAAAGTGATTCTTACCGTTTTACTTCTTCTGTAGTACGAATCCTCGGTGCGCGAGTCCAACTCGCACTTGGCCGGTTTTTATTTCTAAGTTCGTCTCCATATCCATATTCTTCTGTAGGTAATCAAACGAACCGTAATGTTTAAGCGTTTTCCATGATCATTGTTATTAGTTCACTAACATTTATTTTAAAAAATCACAATACAATAAGCTGATTGCAAAAACAAAAAATATACCAATTTGAATACTTACTTTTTATTATTTTTACATTCACGCAATTCACACATACAATTATATTATACTTAATACTAGATACATAATACCAAATGCTCTATCCTAACCTTATTACAAAGTGTTACAATTCATTAGGAAATACAAAGAAAACTAAAATACTTATACCTAACATATCCAGAGTATACTTAATAGGTATACTAACGAGTATAAATCGAAAATTTTATTTTAAATAGTCGGAGGGAAATATTCCATCCTCATTTCAAGACACTTTTAATCGACCATTTATTTTATATACCTACTAATAGATGATGCTCGCGACTTCGTCCTCGTAGATTTAGGTTCTTTGAAATTCCCGTGGGAACTCTTTGATTTTCCAGGATAAAAAGTTGTCTATGTCAATTTCCGGGACGTACCAAACATGTAAAGCGTTTATAAGAAACACGTGGGAACTCTTCGATTTTCTGTCCCGGGAATGTCCGGGATGTAAGTTAATGCAGTTCCAAATTTCATCAAAATTTGTTAAATTGTTGAGCTGCGAAAAGCTAGAAAAGCAGACCGACAGACACACTTTCGCTTTTATATTATTAAGTATACTATTCATCTTGAAATATCTGCATGTTGCAGCATAAAGTATCTGATTTAACAGCTGCTTTTCTCAATTTGATTAAATGCTGTAAATATTCAGTTGGTGTACGTTTATAGGATTCTGAACCACAAGAGTGAGTTTTCTCTTTGAAATCTTCAAGGTAATCTTTATACCTATTCACAGAGGATTCCAGGCTTCGACATGCATTTTCAACATTCTTCTCAATTGAAACGAACGATTTGTCATTTCTGTTTTTGTTATCAAATCTAGATTGTTTTGGTTTGTTCGTTTTTAATTCATTTTCATTACTGTAATCGAGATAACATTGTTTTTCACGGCGCGATTTCATTCTACATGAGCAACTATCTTCATTATCCAAACCCAGAAATATTTTGTCTTGCTTAGTTTGATATTTAGATTGTTTATCTATGTTCTTCCAAATAAAACTATCATTTTCACTTGTTTCTAATAAATCAGAGTCACTCTCCGTATCTTTTGGACATTCATATTTCTCTTCACCAGTTTTTGGTTTTGTGCTCGTACTTGATTTTCTACGCTGGTTTTTACTACAACATTTTGTTGGGTCATCTATATTTTTAAATCTTATAACTCTATTCGCTTCATCTCTTTGTTTTGTTGAAGAAAGTTTTATATTGTAGGGGTAAAGATCTTCAGTCCGGCCAAGAATTAAATCAATGTAGTCCTTCCTACCTACTTTTCTACTACAATCTGCGGTTACACGAGGTAAAGGTAATTCGTCTTCAGAAAAATCAAATTCATTCGTCTCTTGCTTTATGTTTTGCGATGTGATTAAGTTGTTAGTTGGACAAGGATCATTCAGTTTTTCTGTTAATTGATCATCTCCTTCAACTATTTGAATTTTCTCAAGTTGTCTAACAATATTGTTATGATTTGTCAACAAATCTGGTGTTGTTGTTATACTACGTTTTTCTGTTTCAACTTCTGTTGTATTTTCGGTTATTTCAGCTGAACTTTGAGATTCTGAATCTGATTGGTACATAGGGGATATATTGATGTTGATGATAGGAGATGCATTATTCTCATCCGTGCTAGACTTCATGTTATCAATTTTCTTTAAATACTTTGAATAAATAGACTTACGTTTTTTACGTCTAGGTGGCGATGGTTTAAGCTGTGTTTGAGTGCATCTATCACTCGTTGTTAGAATATCTGTCATTACAGACGAACTTCTACATACCACTTGTTTATTTTCAGTAGTCGTACTTCTATCTTCGAAACTCAAATTACTGTACTTAGGTCCAACTGCTATTTCTTTTAATCGTGGTGTAATAGGAATAGTTTCAGTACTAGCATCTTGCCGTAATATGCAAGCTTGATTTTGGTGTCTTACGTACGACTGAAGATCTGTCTGAATATCAACTCCTTGATCTTTAACGCGAACCACAAATCTTCGTGTTTGTGTATGCGCTGGTATTCCTATTCTTCTTTTATTCTTCATTGCTTTTTTGCTTATCTCCATGAGACGTTGCCGTGCATTGGAACAAATTTTTAATTCATTTAAAGATACAGCTTTCGATTCCACATTACTAGGAGTACATTCATTCTTTTTGAGTTTAGAATATAGTCTTTCTGTTACTGAAGCTATAATTTCTGCTCTTTGATTGTCATAAAGTATCGGTACTTGTGGTACTCTATCTTCTTTGTTTTTGAGTTCATCGTTATGAGTTTCATCAGGATCAGCGTCAGATAGGCGATCACCTTGATAATTATGTAATGACTTGTCATTAGATAGTACTTCCTGAGAGCGAAATTGTTTTTTTCTATGTTTTAGTGGTGCAGCTACTTCTATATCACTCCCGCTTCTGGTTCTCTCTAAGGCAGGGCCGAATAGTTTATCCATCTCTTTGTTAATTTCGTTGCTTATTTCTGCGTTATTATCCATGTTGTTTATGATATCCGAACTACCGCTTGCAATTGACGATGGTGTGGACTCCGAGTTACGAGTATTCGGATATCGAAAATTCATTATGTTCCCTATGTTTGCCTCTTGATTGTCAACTCTTTGTCTTTTATTTATCTGTAGATCCCAATGTTTATCATCGTATATAAGTTGCCCAGTGTCTGGTTTCTAAAAAAAGGTAAAAAGACGTTAGATTGATACATGCATATTAATACCTTGCTTACAAGCGTAAATCCTCGTCATAACTCAAGGCCCGTCCGGCCTTCTTGTTTCCTGGCTCGTTTAACTTGAGTATAATTTAAAGCAAGAGTGAATAAATGCATATTTTAGATAAGCACTTCCCAATTTTGACATCATTATTACTTTCCATCAGGCATGATTGTCATCAAGTGTGAACCTAGCATGCACTAAAAGAACATTGCTTCTTCAATCCATTCAAACTACTAATTATAAATTTCTAAACTATGTACTTATGGCAAACTTACGTATTTAATGAAATGGTTAGCAAGACCAGCCAACAGCTGGTTAAGCTGAGCTTGCAGGGCCGCTTTAGATATCAACTGTGGGGCAGCGAGCGGTCGAGCAGTTGGCAAACAGCGCGCGCTGGCTGCCCAACGGAGCGTGGACGCGGACTCCCCGTAACACGCTGCTCCTGGTGATACAGCTACATAGAAACGAAACAATTGAAATAGGTACTTATAGTGGTAATGAGGATAGTGGTAATGAGGAAGTTTCTAGCCAACGTTCGATAAAATTTTCATAGATGGCGCTAAATTACTAACACCACTAAAAACGAAAAGTAATACCTATATCTATTACTAGCTGACCCGCCCCGGCTTCGCTCGGGTGGAATTTAGAAAATCGAGGTGGGGGTTGAATTTCCGAAAATCCTGAAATACATAGGTATTTCTTCATTTGTTGCCGAATTACTCATAGATCTAAACTCCCCTCCCGCACGCGCACCCCCGCCTTGGTGACGCCCACTTCGCAACGGGCCGTGCAGCAGAAATCGTAATATTTTAATTTCGCCATAACTTCAAAACCAAACGTCCAATTTTAATCATTCAAAGACCAAATATTATCTCCATAAACTGTTCTTAGTGATGAAATCATTTATTTTGATAAGGATTAATAGCATGAGTAAAATAAACGCGTTTAAATGTAGTCCAAAAAAAATTCAAGATTTTTAAATAAAAAAATGGTTGCTGTGCCTCACTCGACATAGATGGGTATAGTGTGTCGCGGACTTTTTTGTAGATATTTATAAGATCTACAATTAATTAGAACATTTTATGGTTCTATCTTTTATAGTTTAGGCAGCGTACGCAAAATAAGTAACTTTTCTGGTTGATTTTTTACACCTTGTGTCCGAAAAACCCAAATATCTTACGGAACCCTATTTTTTTCCAAAATAAAATATAGCCTATGTTACTCGTGGATAATGTAGCTTTCGAATGGTGAAAGAATTTTTAAAATCGGTCCAGTAGTTTTTGAGCCTATTCAGTACAATCAAACAAACAAACAAACAAACAAACAAACAAACAAACAAACAAACAAAGTTTTCCTCTTTATAATATTAGTGTAGATGACCTATGATTTAATGTTTAGGTCGTGTCAATCAATGACATAGATGAAGAGTTACAGCTAGCGGGCACTGCAGTTTTCCTCATGTTTCCTCGCCACAAAATCTGTGAACTATAATAGAAGTAATTAATTTATTTTGCATCGGGGAAGTAACGTAAGGATTGAATTGACCTAAAGCATAGATCATATAGATATAGGTATATTTTTCGTTTTTAGTGGTGTTAGTAATTTAGCGCCATATATGAAAATTTTATCGAACGTTGCCCTGAAACTTCATCAGTGGATCATGCTGAAAGAGGATCATAAGCCAATAGTACATTACAGTCCAGGACTGAAATAAAGCGATTACTGGCTGAATATTATTGTAAGGCCGAGGCGAAGCCGAAGACTTCTCAAGTGATGTTGAAAGGACGAGGCGCCAGCCGAGTCCTTTTAAACTAAACGATGTTGGTAATTGCTATTTCGGGCGAAACTTGTATAGTTCTCTCACATTTGCGAGAAACAATCAGTACCCTTATTATAAATGCGAAAGTGTGTTTGTTTGTTGGTTTGTCCTTCAATCACGTCGCAACGGTGAATCGGATTGACGTGATTTTTTACACGGGTATAGATAGATTCCTGGACAGTTAGCACAACCAGTTATCCAAGCAAGCTAGTACTTATTATACTACTCACTTGCTATGATGAAGATGCTTCCACCACCCGTAAAGCAATCTTTAAGAAGCCAAGTCAGCGCTGAGTCGCGATAGGGCACGAACCTACCACGGCCAGAACCACCACTTACTAAAATTAAAATAAACCGGTCAAGTGCGGGTCGGACTCACACACGAAGGGTTCTACACTAACCGGATATTCGACGACACTACCGTATGTATAGTACGCAAGAGGTTGAAATGGCAATCGGGGTATGAGGCGGGGAGAGGTCCTGCACACTCGCACGTCACCCGCGCTCGCCCGCACCGGGTTATGGTACGATTACACCTACCGAGTAGTGAAGCGAGACAGTAAAATGTCACTCGGCCGAGACAGTGCTGTGGCTGAGAAATTGTGGCGAAATTGCACTCGTTAAGTGTTTATACCAACCGAGTACTCGGCCGAGGACACTGACTCGCCACTGTACTCGTTAGGTGTAATCGTACCATTAGCGCAGGGGCTATGTGGGTGTGCGAAGCGTCCCTTCCCCGATTGCTATCTCGACCTGTCACGCACTATTCGTAGGTAGGTACTTAAGGTTTGTACACACCAAGGGCTGATATAACATAAATGCACCCTGGTACATCAGAAATGATGATATTCATAGGGACCTTCAAATTGAATACGTCCATAAAGTTATCACCAAATCTGCCAAAGCCCACGACTATAGGCTTCACCACCACGTTAACGTTGAAGCAATCCAGCTGCTTGACGTAACGGAGACAGTGAGAAGACTAAAAAGGACCAAACCTTTTGAGTTAGTGTATAGTGATTAGTGATAGTGTACATATAGTGTAAGTGCTGAAAGAACACGTGAACAAAGGGTCATATCTCAAATCAAGAAAGACTAAGATGCGTCAGTGGACAATTTCTTAGTATATAAGATAATTTATAAGTTTAGGTTAAAATAAAATTACTTATTAGTCATACATTAGGCTAGATCGTAATATAATTGAGTAGCTAATTGGCACTCAACAATAATGAAAAAAAAAAAAAAAAATTTGCGCAGGGGCTATGTGGGTGTGCGAAGCGAAGCGTCCCTTCCCCGATTGCTATCTCGACCTGTCGCGCACTATTCGTAGGTAGGTACTTAAGGTTTGTACACACCAAGGGCTGATATAACATTGCTCAGCGCTACTAATGATTTGTTGATGTTAGCTCCTTCTTTTTGACGACCACCGCAACCCTCCCAGCCTGATTTTTCACTGTAACAACAGGTCACATTTTATCATGTATGCATGTATATACTTTATTGCACCACACAATATATATGTGATAGGTACAATTATATAGGTAGGTATTTCAATTTCATGTGCGCACATTCCGACTTACCTGATGCCAAGTAGAAGTATTACCTAAGTACTTAACCTAGGTAAACTACTATCTTTCTTTATTAGACGATTAAAATGAAACCGTAATCAGCTTATTTTTAAGCTTAACTTAGCTTTAACAACATAAAATTGTACCGTTAATTGGCACCCTTCGAGCACGGAACCCTAAAAATGTATGTCCGATTCACACTCGAAATTTTTCAATCAATGATAAATGTTTCGATACAGACAGTACCTATTGTCGATTATTTATAAAAATATTAAATCTATTTATATACCTTTTCAAGAACACAAATTATATCGAAGGGCCAAGGCAAGGGAACGGCAAATCCTGTTTACTCGATAAATTATTAAAATAATTATTTTATGTCAGTTTATGAATAATTAACTAATCTTAATTATGTTGCCTTCGCCCTTAGTCACAATTTACATATTTTAGCTTACTAAGATTTTAACAGCTACATCTGTCAGTATGCAAATACGTTTATTTTAGTACCCTCATAACTCCCAAACTTTCTTAAAACTAATTTATGAAATGAAAAACCTACTAATGGCTTCGTCGGCGTTCGCACAACTTACGTACGAAGTAATGACAAATCCAACATGGCAGATCAACAAGCTCACCTTCTTCTCAGGGGTAGAAGTTTTAAAAATCCTTTCTTAGCGGATGTCTATGTTATAATAGCTACCTATCTGCATACCACAGCCCGAGCCGTTCAGTAGTTTGAGGCTTGAGCTGATAGATCAGTCAGTCGGCTTTTCCTTTTATATATTTCATCATCATCATGATCAACCCATCGCCGGCTCACTACAGAGCACGGGTCTCCTCTCAGTATGAGGAGGGTTTGGCCATAGTCTACCACGCTGGCCATGTGCGATTGGTAGACTTCACATACCTTTGAGAACATTATGGAGAACTCTAAGGCATGCAGGTTTCCTCACGATGTTTTCCTTCACCGTTAAAGCAAGTGATATAATTAATTACTCAAAACGCACATAACTCCGAAAAGTTAGAGGTGCGTGCCCGGGATCGAACCCCCGACCTCCGATTAGAAGGCGGACGTCCTAACCACTGGGCTATCACAGCTTTATACATTTAGAAGTACCTAAATCATTTTAAATACATATAAACCCGCGTCTCCTGGGAACGCGCCCGGCGCTCTGACCACTAAGCTACGTTCGCTTGCTACCAGTGACGAAATTTGTGATATGTATGTTCACTCAGTACTGAAGCAACTGTTTATGCCATCTAGTAGCGACATTTTGCAGCTATCGAAACTACTTACAAATGCCCATGCAGGTCTTTGAACGAGAAGTGACATATTTGCTTTTATTTACTATATTTTATAATTTTTGTAGTGTACAACACTATAAAATTATAAAATATAGAAGTACCTACCTGCCAGCAAGATCGGCGAGATGTAGCTTGCAGTATGGAGTCACCAACTCAAGCAGAGCATGTGATCTGGAGGAAGATGTGTTCCGTCTAGTCGCGGCAGTGTAACGTCTCCGCGAGCCTTCTGTGACCACGGTCAGTAGGGACTCCGCGTCATGCACCGTCACTTGCCGTAGGTCTAGATTAAAGAAAAGTTTGTCATAAATTTTTCGCACCGGGTTATAGCGCAGGGGCTGTGTGGGTATGCGGGGCGTGCCCGCCCCGATTGCCATCTCCACCTATGGCGTATCTATACGTAGTGTGTACATGATAATCCAATTAATCCCTCTGCCGTGAACGACGTATATAACGTAAAATATGAAAGTACTTTAAACATTATTTTCAAAAAGAAGAACCGACTTTAAATTTCCGTACAAAGCAAAAAAAAACACTTTTAGAATTCCGTATCTCAAAAGGAAAAAGGAACCTTTATAGGATCACTTCGTTGTCTGTCTGTCTGTCGTGTCTGTCAAGAAACCTACAGGGTACTTCCGGTTGACCTAGAATCATAAAATTTATCAGGTAGGTAGGCATTATAGGTCAGGTTAGGGGAAAATCAGAAACAGTGAATTTTTGGTTACATCACAAAAAAAGGTGTTCATGAACACATAATTAGTATTTTCAACTTTAAGAAGATTAATGTACCAAGTGGGATATCGTATGAAAGGGCTTTGCCTGTACATTCTAAATCAAATTTTTATATATTTTTATGCATAATAGTTTTTGATTTATCGTGCAAAATGTCGAAAAAATAAGATTAGTACGGAACCCTCGGTGTGAGAGTCTGACTCGCACTTGGCCAGTTATTTTGTTTGTTCGGTTCGGTTCGTCTATAGGTATACTATGAATGTTGAAAAGAATTTTTATTTAAGCTTTTTGTGTAAATAAATTCACATCAATTGACAGTCAATATACAATTATGTAAATAATTTCGTACATAAGAATGATACTAATATATACTGAAACCTCCCTAAAAGTATGTAGATGATGTAAGTAAAAATATCCAAATGGGTTTATTATTTTATGAGAAAACCGTGAACAAACATACGTATATGTTTAGGTTTAATACAAAACCTCCTTTTTTGAAGTCTGTTAAAAACCATCGAGTATTTACTTACTTTGTACGTAAGGTCCCTTAGTAGGATGCTCCCTGACACGCAAGTCTTTGCGAGCATTACCTTTTCTTCTTGGAAGAGAATTTACTGGCAACACTTCACCCGCTAATAGATCGTGCACCCGCTCGTTATATATCTCCAGAAAACTGTAAAAAAATTGTTAGTATAAAAGCCCATACTACGGTACCTAATTCACAGTAAACCCTAAGATTTACTTAGGTTTTTGAGTTTTGTCTATCTGGTGTTTGGTTTATATTTAAATCCTCTTTCCTTTAAGACCTAACGAAATAAAATCTAATCCTATATCCTTCAGGTTTTCTTTCAAATACTTACATTATTACAATCCATACAGTCACGGATAAACTTGTGAAAATTATTAATAATTAATCTACTTCACATTTCGGCAAAAAATAGGTCAACCCCGTAGCTAAACCGTAGCATCCGTAGCACTGCAAAGTGCTACGCTAGCGCACTCTGTTTAAAAAACACAATGTAGATGCCTATTTAGTTATTTTGTATACACACCGTTACACATACTTTGATCTTAAATATTTTTTTTAATTATTGTTCTCAATGGTAAGTATGTTTATAATTCCGCTTTGTAGCAGAACTAAAAATTATTATTAGTTATTTATCAAACTGCTAATATTATATGGCCAAAAATCGTTGACTTATCACCTCCGTTGCTTTGGGAAGTTGGGAAATTTATAACAAAACTGCTAAGTTTTAGTTTTGCACCATCTTTCTACGGGGTGATACGGGCACACCCAACTAGGGTTCGTCAATCAGCAAAATTTTTCTAAACTAGATGATGCCCGTGACTTTTTCCGCATGGATTTAGATTTTTTAAATCATCAACATCATCAACCGATAGACGTCCACTGCTGGACATAGGTCTCTCGTAGGGACTTCCACACCCCACTTTTTTATATATCCCACGGGAACTCTTTGATTTTCCGAGATAAAAATATCTTATGTTAGCCTCCAAATAAAAGCTTATGTTTGTACCAAATAGATGATCCTACGATTTCATTTACGTGGATTTAGGTTTTAATAAGCCCGTGGGAGCTCTTTGATTTTCCGAGACAAAAAACAGCCTTTGTCCATTCCCGAGATACTATCTCTGTACCAAATTTCATCAAAATTGGTTTAACCAAAGATAATATATACAAGTAAGATCGCTAACGTCATACATTCATTTAAAGCTTGCGTAAAACTCCTTTAAGTCGCCGGTACCTTGTAGGTCAACTCCTTATAGTGTGATGGCATTATTGTGCAAGCTAAAATGTGAGATGCGAATTTATTTAGTGCACTCTATCGAACAGCTGATGAAACTCAATTTTATTTAGAGCCAACTCAAATTTTACTCAAATAATAAACGAAATCCAAAATCACAGGCAATCATCAGAGGGTCCGGTATCAAGCGTAGGTCAGCAGTTTGGCATCATCAAAAATCCAGGAGCAAGTACAAGTAATCAGGTTAGCAGAATCTCGGAGTTCATATAGCAGAAACAATTCCCAAACGAAATAGGGAAAAGAAATAAAAGCACTCAGAAAATTGTAATACACCGTCAAATTCAACCGTCACCAATCCAAAGGCAAAATAATAATTTTATTTTCAAATAACAAGTCATTTTGTTACGCCATCTACTGGAATTTTGTAATACTACTTCAGCTATCCAAAGCAAAATGCTATGGATATCGTAAAGTTCAATGAGTCAATAATTAAAATTAAGAATTAGCTTTTTCCGATGGTGATGTTGTGAAAATTTTGTATTTTGTTACTAAATACAAATAAATTTGATGAACCAGACAAGTAAAATATGATATTTCGTCAAATCCATAAAAAATATATTTCATACGAACCAAGTGACGCCATCTAGTAATAGTTTTGAACTAGTTACAATTTTAAATAGAGAGTGAGCGATCTGTACTTGTTTAATATATTATCTTTGGTTTAACGGATAAGCCGTGAAAATCTAGCAGACAGACAGAAGACACATTTTTGCATTTATTTGTAAGGTTAAGTTTTGTCACAATTGCGTTATGGTGCTGTAGGAATCCATAAAAATAAATGTTAGTAGTTATTAGTAGGTACTGTTCTTTTCATTAGCTTGAAAGCACATCACGCACAATAACTTGATGATTTTGACGAAATTGCACCAAGTATAGTAATAAGTAAGTAAGTGTTAGACTACGTACTGCTCTAACTTAAAACTTATAAACACTTTACACAATTACACATTACAAAGAGATCTTGGGATATCATTATCAAGTTTCAAATCTCAACCAACATCGGGGTGCAATCAAACCCCCCTGTCTCTCCTACATCGACGGCCTTGCGGCTAATAGGGCCAAAATTTCACGCTTCTTTGTCACGTTTCAATAAGTAATGCGTAGGTAATCAGTAACCGACTTAATACGAACTTTGCGTGTTAAAACTATTTAATAACATTATAGAAGTAAATCCAATGGTAAAATTGGTATAATAATGGTTGTATCGTAAATCCAAATTAAACCGTTTGAAATTCACTAACAAATACGCAAAGCTAGTGAACTTCGCCTTAATATATGATTTTTTTCTACGGAACATTGATATGCAACAGGCACATAAAATGAATGTAGCTTTGTTTGCCCCGTATGCTTACACCATTCATCCGATTGCAACAAAACTTAGATTTTTTATTATGATACAAGTTAGCCCTTGACTGCGATCTCGCCTAGTGGTAAGTGATGGTGCAGTCTAGATGGAAGCGGGCTAACTTGAGTTTCATTAAACCCATATGTAACTTAATTTATTACTTCTACAACTACAATTTTGGTACTTACACGAAAAATAAAAATAAAATAAAAATAGGTAGGTACCTCAGATCGGTTACTCATACTACGCGACATCGTACTGGAACGCCAAAACGCTTAGTGGCACGGCTTTGCCAGTAGCGTGGTTACTATGTCACCGCCGAATTATATTATATTAATAAAGAATTATAAAAACCGGTTGAAATTTGACGGAGTTATGGAGTAAAATCGATAAAAAATGGATCCATCCCATATCCCGAAGAATCCTTAATTTTTTTCGGGATAAAACGACCCTAAATGTTAACCCGGAGTATCAACTACCACTGTACCAAATTCCATTTAAATCTGTTCAGTAATTTTCGCGTGAATATGCACGCACATACAGACAGACAGACGAAAATTCCAAAAAAATGTTTGGGGTCTATATCGATAATAATGTTTCACTAAGATATATATTTATGTACAAAAATCGTCCAGTTACAGTTTTATTATAAGTATAGATATAGATTTTGTAACAAAAACTTGAAAACATTTAAAAGACATTCACAAGCACAACTTACTTCTAGAGATTTCTACGAGAAGCGCTATCCTGACGAAAGCATGTTTGCTACTACGACGGAAGTCGCTTTATCACACCTTTATTGTCTAACTTGAAAGTAAGTATTTAAAAAGTCCGAAAACTGTTAACTACGAGCTGTCTAAGCGTTAAACACTGACTGTGGTGGACTAGGCAGAGTAGGGCGGGCGGCACGTTACTGCTCGCGTATAATCCGCCCAAGTGTGAAGCCATATTACGCTCGGGGAAGGTGAAAGGGCATTAATCGACGGTTTGTTCGTGATTGCAAAAGTTATTTTTTTTTGTGGTTATAGAATGCTATGTATTTGTACTTATATTCACTAAACTAGCGGCACGCTATGATGGCCGGTTTGACGTTTGTCCGCTCATGAAGTTCCGTATTAATTGATAACGACTTTGAAGGAAATAATTGTATTACTTTATTGACGATAGTGATGTGCAGAGATTCATAAATTTTATCGAATGTAGTTTTAGGTTTAGGACTCAAAATTTATTTATTAAATTGATTTCTTAAATGTATACAAGTGTAGAAAAATCAGTTTGCACCATTTAAGGGGTGAATGTACTTGTGAATATGAACAATTTTCACTATGTGGACAAACCTCTGAAATCGCAAAAAAATATCAATAAATTTTTAAAAATGGAATCTAATACGATCGTCACATAGGATCGCTGGCTAGCACAACTACTACCTCCGGCAAACTCGCGTCAATGCTCAATGCAAAACAAAGCAGTTTCGAATTGACGTTGCTTCGAAAAGTATAAACTGTCAGTGCAATGCGATTGTGATATAGTTTTGACCTGGCTTTGGATTTCAAATATTGATACTGCATTACTGTTGACCCTTGCTCGTTAATTTGGACTCTGTTCAAGCCCTTTGTTGTGGATTTCGTCGATATGACCGAACGTACGCAGAGAACTGTTCTAAATAGTCAGACACGTGAGTTCCTAATACGCCTTCGTAACTATTTCGATCGTGAAGCTCAAAATGGAGGGCCAATTTTACCTATAACGTCAGTGGTTGAACGCGTAGCTGATGCGCTTAATATTGGACAACGAACTGTTAGACGGATAACTAAAAAAAAATATGGCGAGACTGGCACAGAAGAAAATAAACTTCACACACCAAAAAAGAGAAAACGAGCAAAACCAGTCGTAGGCATCGATAGCTTTGATGCCGATGCTATCCGAAGACATGTTTACGGCTACTATTTACAGAAGGAGTATCCAACAAGAAAAAAGTTGGTGCATTCACTGAAGGAAGCTGGATTATTCTTCGGTGGGGAAAGTTCTTTAACGAAGATTTTGAAGACCATTGGATTTCGATACAAAAAATGTAACAAACGCAAAATATTGATGGAAAGATTTGATATAGCGATGGCAAGGTATACTTTTTTACGGCAAGTGAAAGAAATCAAAAATTGGCAAAATGTTGTGTTCTTGGATGAAACATGGCTTAATGCTAACCATACTGTAGGCCGTTCTTGGAACGATGACACAGCAGCATCTACTTCCAAAGTTCCTGTAGGAAAAGGATCGCGACTTATAATTTGTCACGCCGGAACCATCAACGGGTTTGTCGAAGGTTCTCTCATGGCTTTTGCGTCAAAAACCACTGGAGACTATCATGAAGACATGAATGGAGAAAAGTTTACTGAATGGTTTACCTCAATGTTGTGTAGCCTCCCTGAACCATCTATTATAATTATGGACAACGCCCCATACCACTCGATGCAAATTGACAAGCCACCTGCCCAATCCCAAAAGAAAGCTGATATCGTCGCATGGCTTCGTAAAAATGGCGTAGATGCAAACATGAATATGTTAAAAGCGGAATTAGTACGTCTTTTAAAAGAAAACAAACCAACCAAGATCCGATACGTCATTGACGAAATAGCATTAGAACATGGGCACAGAGTTATACGGTTACCGCCTTACCATTGTGAGTATAATGCGATTGAGTTGGTGTGGGCTCAAATTAAGGGATATGCTGCAAGACACAATACAGAACCCCCATTTACCACAAAAAAAATGCTAAAATTATTAGAAGAAGCTTGTGAACATGTGACTAAAGGAGACTGGGAAAAGGTTGTGAATAGAACTGTTAAATTAATAAGGGAAGATTATGAAAGAGATGTGAAAATAGATAATATTATAGAAAACGAACATATAATTATTAATGTATGTGATGATAGCAGTGACGACAGTGAAAATAGTAGTATGGACGAATCTGATTAATTATGGCCTTTTGTGGCACCTTTTTCGGTATCTTTTGTATTCATATGTTTCTTGTGTGCATATAAAGTATGTATATTCATTTTCGTTCAAATATTCAGTTCGTTCAAATAAATTAAATAAACATATACATTTTTGTTTTATTAAACCTATTTAATCAGGTACAAAAACAAAACTTAATTGTTTTTTGTTCGAGAATAAATTGACATTCCACATCACTATTGTAATGTGTCAAACCGGCCATCATAGCGTGCCGCTAGTGTAATATAACAAAATAAAGTCACACGATGTTATCTATTCTCAATTCAATACGTTTTTGTGTGTATCTTTGTTCACCGACACTAATAAATAATAATTAATATCGTTAGTACTTGTATCGTTCGTATGTCACAATCCCGTTTTAGGGTTATAGGCGAAGTCAACTCCTAAATGATGGATTGACGCTGGTTCCCTGGGAACGGGGACGGGCGCTAATGTGGGACGCAACTTGCGTTGACACATTGGCCCCGTGTCATATCAGGAAGACAGCATCAAGACCGGGAGCCGCAGCAGAAACAGCTGAAAACGGCAAGCGGCGCAAGTATGCCTCTCTTATAGAGAGTTACATTTTTGTGCCGTTTGCCGTGGAGACCCTGGGGCCATGGAGTCTTAGTGCTAAAAATTTTTTACGAGACATTTCACCGCGATTAATAGCCTCAACTGGTGACAGAAGGGCTGGCTCATTTTTTGCGCAGCGGATCAGCCTAGCTGTCCAGCGCGGAAATGCAGCCAGTATTCTTGGCACCATTCCACGCGGTCATGATTTATATAGTAATTAGATAAGGCTAGCTTTAAGTTTTATTGTATTAAAAAAAAAAAAAAAAAACTCCTAAATACTTTTTGAAATTTTGAGCCTTTTGTGGATTTCAGATTTTTTTAAACAAATGACATAAATTGTTTTTTATTTCTACGTAGCGAATATCTCAATTACTAATTTGTGTACTATTACTTTTCTTTCTTTTATATTACCCTCACTCTAACTTTTGGTAGACTCGTTTATAATAAATCGATCATTACGTCTGTCAACCGTCGATCTGTCGATCATCTGTTGATCGCTCTTGCATTAATCGTCTTGTCATCCTCTCCCATCTCTCGTCTATTACATAGTATCTCCTATATCTAGGCACCTATCTATAGAATTCTATGCATGCATAGAATACTATATGCCGAATAGGAGCGAAATATAAATGAGTGTATCATATGATACACTCATTTATATTTCGCGTTCTTTCACCGTTGAACTATTGAGTTTTAAAATCATTTTTATCAAGTCTATCACAACTTTAAGTTGTAACACGCATCATATTAACTTTTAAGTTGGAACAGTGATAAAGAGACGTAGTGCCGCTAGCTCAAGGATGAAACGACACGCAAACCTAGCACCCTCGCCTATATAACTCTTTATCATTGCTAATATCTACAAACTATAATGTGGTATTGGATATTGTATGGTAAATGGTAATATGTGCTTATCTATCACAGACATTCCATTCAAACGTATAGAAGGTAAAAAGCGAGTAAAATTGCAAACTCTTTTTAAGGAATTTCATAGATATGAGGTATTATTCGTACGGGTCACATCTTCATCATCATCATCATCAACCGATAGACGTCAACTGCTGGACATAGGTCTCTTGTAGGGACTCCCATACGGTCTCGCGCCGCCTGAATCGGGGAATTCGTACGGGTAGCAAAATATTTCGCCTTGCCCTTCAAGCTTCCTTTGATTGAAATTAGAATGTAGGTACAATAATTAGTCTCGGGCACCGAAGAGTAAGTAAACCAGCTACGGGTAACGTCATTGGATTTTAGATCCCCTCTAAATAAGCAAAAAATCACTGTTATAAATATTGAATCCAAACCTGAAAAAATAAATCACCAAAGAATGAAAGCAAAAATTACAGGCGTCATGTCATGACTAATCTTCTAAATATATAATAGGAAAAGGTGACTGACTGACTGACTGACTGATCTATCAACGCACAGCTCAAACTACTGGGCGTATCGGGCTGAAATTTGGCATGCAGATAGCTATTATGACGTAGACATCCGCTAAGAAAGGATTTTTGAATATTCAACACCCAAGGGGGTGAAATAGGGGTTTGAAATTTTGTAGTCCACGCGGACGAAGTCGCGGGCAAAGCTACTATAAAAATATTTGTGAGAAGCAATTTGTGTATCGCGTGAGTTATAACAATTGCCATGTTTTCTCATGTGTCTCAACCTTAACTGAAGCTACAGAAAAAGAAAACAATCGTAGATAAGCGATCTTAAATTTGTAAAATAAGTAGTTGAATTTTAGAAGTGAGGACAAAAAGTGCTTTTTATCCAGAATAGATACCTAACTTATAACTTTTTAAATAGGAACCTACCTAGACATTGAAAATTACGTAAATTAACTGTATATGTATAAAATTCTAAGTCCTGACTGACTGGCTGATTGACTGACTGGACTTATATATCGACGCACAGCCTAAACCGCTGGTCCTGTGACTTATACCTTACGGAACCCATATGTAAATCTATATTTCTACTCTGTGATTTGCACTACATAATGATAGCGAAACAATTTGCTGGCGCTGACAAAATTGCCCCATACATACAATAAAGAAAATTGAACGGCGTTCAATTTCATACATTAATAGTTCAAAGGCATGAGGTTATAGAGCTTTCAATTTGTTTCAGATTATATATTAATTTTAAAAAGCATTTATAAGAAGGAAAACATCTATCATCACGATCAACCCATCGCCGACTCACTACAGAGCACGGGTCTCCTCTCAGAATGAGAATGGTTTTGGCCATAGTCTACCACGCTGCCATGTGCGGATTGGTAGACTTCACACACCTTTGAGAACATTATGGAGAACTCTCAGGCATGCAGGTTTCCTCACGATGTTTTCCTTCACCGTCAAAGCAAGTGATATTTAGTTAATTAAAACACCCATAACTCCGAAAAGTTAGAGCTGCGTGCCCGGGATCGAACCCCCGACCTCCGATTAGTAGGCGGACGTCCTAACCACTAGGCTATCACAGCTTTTTTCTAAAACATCTATGCTCAAGTAATATTAAATATCTCTAAACGCAACACTAAATAATTCAGCTCAGTAGTAATGTGCTAGGAGAGGATACCTATCTACGACAGTAAAATATGTAACGGATTTGTTTTGAATCAACTAATTTTGTCGTTTTCAGTCTGCCCCGTAAAGTTTCTAGATTGCAGCTATTTTATTAATTGATTTTCTCAGTTTTTAATACTGATTTTTAGACTATTTCGTCCACTTATTGAGCAATTAGGGTCTGCGCAGACGAGAGGCTAACCTGTCCGCGGAAGACAAAGCTCCTCATATTATACTACAGTGTTAGTCAATCGTGAACGTTACGCGATGCAGTTCTTAGTGATCCATTTTTGTCCTCCGCGGGATATAGTCCCTCCTCTACGTAGGCCGTTAGGTATGTGACCGAAGTTAACCTAGCGCAACCGTTGAAAAAAATAACCTTTCGATTTTATAGGATGGTCTAATAACACCCCACACACCCTGATTGCAGTCTCGACCTGTCGGGTACTAAAGGTTAGTCAAACCGCAAACGTACCTAAATGCACATTGAATCGGTAACAATCGTTACACGTACCTACCTGACAGTTATATCAAACGGCCTTGTATCAGCCAAAGCCATACAAATGCGCGGTACCAGGCCCGGATGCGTTGTTGAACCCATCATGGTATGAGTCTTCCCTGTAGCACTTTGACCATAAGTAAGAACGCATGCTGATTGCCCCTGCGATATCCTGCTCAGTACTTGACGACCAACTTTGTCGAATACCTGTAAAATCATACCTATAAATAATTTTAATCATATCTTCACTAGAAACAGCCTAGATATACATATAGGAAAATTAGTAAGTATTTGGGTTTTCGGTTACAAAACAAAAAATACGTAAGTATTACAGGAAATTCTACCCCCACGCCGATTTTCTAAGCTCCACCCAAGCGAAGCCAGAGCGGGTCACCTAGTGCAGGGCCGTCTTTACCCGAGGGTGTAAGGGGAGCGGTGCACTCCGGCGCAGAGTCCTGGGTGGCGCAAGGCGACACCTACTATACACTGAGACCACGGGAGCGGAGCTGTGGGCACAGCCAGTGGTTAAAAATAGGGTGACAATCCGGGAAAAATGCCACGCTATAATAATTCTTATAACTTCTGCCGTTAATACCTAGTAGCTAAGAGATCCTTACCTTTTCCTGCGAAGCGTAGTTCAGATGCGTGGGTGAGCACGCACTATCAAAAGTGTAGTCAGCATAAAAACGACGCACACGTTCGCGGCTGTCGCCTGCCCCTGATGCGCTTACCTAGCATTTTTTAAAATTAGGTCCAGTTGCATGGAAGGTGATTAAAGTTACATTAAGTTACGTTAAAATTTTCACTGCAAATAAAAAAGCAAATTGGGTATTCTCACAACTCGGTATTCATACCTCCATGATTAATCAAGGACCTCCTTGATACCTTTGACCTCAAAGGTATTATTTTGTTCCAAAATTAACAAACCCTTACTTGCGCAAACCATTTTACCTTTATAGACGGTCAAAGTTTAACCGTAACCGTAATGTAAATTTGACTGTCTGTCATGGATTTGGACTTTAGTTAATAAAAACATGCACTTGGGGTTTAAGACCAGGCACATAAAAATTTTGTGCGTTAAAATAAAATACCTATCATTCCTATCACGTGGGTAGGTATCTTAAAATAATATGTTTATACTCGTGATTAGTGATTGAAACATTATTTAATTAGGTTTTATTTTTTATTATAATATTTAAATATATTATATTATAGCGATTAATTATTTAGTTATATAAAAGAAGGTACATACCTATAGGTAAAAAACCGGCCAAGTGCGAGTCAGACTCGCCCACTGAGGGTTCCGTACTACAATCATATTTTATCGACATTTTGTATGATAAATCAAAAATTATTATCTATAAAAATAAAAAATAATCTGTTTTAGAATGTACAGGTAAAGCCCTTTCATATGAAACCCCACTTGATATAGCAATCTTACTTTAAATACTATACAATATACATTATTGTACTTATTTTTGTTATTATTTTATTTTAGATTTTAATATTTTTATTTTATTTTATTTATAATTTTTATTAACTTCTGTAATAATATGGGTACATTTTGCCTGAAATAAAGATCATTATTATTATTATTATTATTATTTAAATGTCGAAAATAGCAATATTTGTCCGAAACACATTTTAATTTTTTTCTTGTGATGTGACCTTAAATTCACGGTTTTCAGATTTTTCCCCTAATGTCTGATATAAGAACTACCTACCTGCCAAATTTCATAATTCTAGGTCAACGGGAAGTACCCTGTAGGTTTCTTGACAGACAGACAACAAAGTGATCCTATAGGGTTCCGTTTTTCCTTTTGAGGTACGGAACCCTAAAAAAACATTGTGGTAGGTAGGTACAGTATCTATAGTCTGCAACAGGTCGATATGGCAATCGGGGTATGTGGCAGGGGGACGCCCCGCACACCCGCATGTCACCCGCGCTCGCCGGCACCGGGTTAGCGCGGGGGCTGTGCGGGTGTGTGGGACGTTCCCTCCCCGATTGCCATTTCGACCTGTCGATGGGCGTTTTTAAGCAACTAAATGTCACTTGGTTTGACGGTGAAGGAAAACATCATGAAGAAACCTGTAGCTATACATATATGTTATTCCTGAGAGTTCTCCGTGTGTGGTATGGTATGTAAAGTCTGCCAACCATAGTCAAACCCTCTCATTCTGAAAGAAACCCATCCTCAGTAGTGAGCCGGCCATGGGTTGATGATGATAATGACGATAATGAAGTAGGTAGGTATTTACTCACCTTTATATTTGTGATGGTTACAGTATTTTCATCAGCTACACTCACAACTGGCACTCGTTCTTTCTCTGATTTGAGTTCTCTAAAAAATACGATTCAATCAAACTTTGCAACTTAATTAACTTATTAAACAAGTAGGTATACTACACTAACTTCTCTGTAAATGGCCTAACTCTTACGGCTAATTTTACGTTAGACATACTAAAATGAAGAGATAGTTAATTTAACTAACAAAGACATTTAGAAGTGAAGTCACATAAGTTTGTGTCGACTAAATCCTACGTGTCTACTCGGATGCAACTAAGTAGGTAGGTAATAGTTATTTTAAGCAACGCGTTTCTTAAAGGGAACGTTCAGATAAAAATAGATCTTTCGTCTTATTCAAATGTGTTGAAAAGTAACATTTTTAAAAGTTTCTTCTTTATTTTTAGGGTTCCGTACCTCAAAAGGAAAAACGGAACGCTTAAAGGATTTGTTCTCTGTTAGTCTGTCAAGAAACCTACAGAGAACTTCCCGTTGACCTAGAATCATGAAATTTGACAGGTAGGTAGGTCTTATAGCAGACATAAGGTCAAAAATCTGAAAACCGTGAATTTGTGGTTACATCACACAAAAAAAATTAAATTGTGGTCATGAACTAGTAGTTAGTGTTTTCAATTTACAAAGTAAGATAACTACTTATATATCAAGTGGGGTATCATATTATGAAAGGGCTTCACTTGTGCATTCTAAAACAGATTTTAATTTATTTTTATGCATATTAGTTTTTGATTTATCGTGCAAAAAATACGACTGTAGTACAGAACCCTCGGTGCGCGAGCCTGACTCGCCTTTGGCCGGTTATTTTTCAAAGTAACTTTTACCTGCAGCTTCGTCCGCGAGATATATATACTTCGGTAATTTATAGCCTATCACTCGGGGATAACGTAGCTATCTATAGTCAAAGAATTTCCATAATCGGATCATGAGTTCCGGAGATTACCCCCTACATACAAACTAAAATTTCCTAGGTAGGTATTCTCCTCTTTATTATATTAGTAGATGTAGTAGAACACGAAGAAGTTTTTTTTTTTATTCATTATAGGCGCACGCTTGACCACGATCACACCTGATGGAAAGTTATGATGTGGCCTAAGATGGGACGCGTTTGCCTAGAAGGTGCCTATTCACTCTTGTTTTAAAGATACCCGGATTATAATTGGTAGGAAACACTGATCTCGGAAGAGTATTCCAGACCCTAGCCATGCGTATAAGGAATGATGACGCAAAGCGTTTCGTACGCGTAGATGGAATGTTGACGACATAGGGGTGTAAACTCGCCCGGTGTCTTGCGGTAGGTAGGTACCTACGGTAGTAGAAAGGTGAGGGAGGGACAAGATCGAACAGCTCCTGAGCACACTCTCCGAAATACATCCTGTAAAACACCGATAGGCCGGAAACTTTTCGGCGGTGATCAAGACTCTGAAGCTTCCCCAAAAGTGGTGAATCTTCGCCTATAAATCTTCTAGCTCGACGACCAACGGCTTCTAAAACGGGTAGTTAGTACTTAGCAGAGCCATCGAAGAGATGACTGCAGTACTCCATGCACGACCTGGGCCTGATATAAGGTTACCAGTTGATGCGACGTGAAGTAGGTACTGCTTGTTGAGTACCAAGTTTTTTGGCAGCAGTCTTGGCTTTAGCTTCAATAGACCTTCCGAAGTGGATATTGGCTGAAACGTCAAGACCTAGGAGATCAATATGATCGGTGATGGGAACGGAGACACCCCGGAAAGTGGGAGTCAAGGTGAAAGGACTCCGTTTAGCGTTGCGCAAAAAAGCGACATCTCTCCTGCAGCGCTTACGTACCAGCGACAACGGCATCCTAAAGGTAATTGCTGCCAGGCCTGACTGTCCCATACTACACCACTGTGTGGCGGTAGCTATTGGGTCAGTAAAATAAAATTAATTGTACCTACCCACTAATGAACTAACAATACTAACTTACCATTTAAGGAAAAACTGTAACTAACATACTAACAATCTATGGATCTATGAATGGTCTGAAATAAACGTTTATTTATTTATTTATTTATTTATTTAGCTGTAAGCAGGCACGCCTGAGGTTTTGTAACGTTAAACTCTACTAAATTGGCATCACCCTGAAACATATTTCAGGGTAGAATTAATTTTCGATGCGTTTTAACTTTTAGCTTTAGCTACCCACCAGCGGCGAAGAGTCAATATAACACGATTCCTATCGGCTTCCCTTTAAGAATTGGCATAATATAGCGTAAGTAGGAACTATTCACATAAATTCCGTAATACGTTCGTAAATACAAAGGTTCGATCGTCACAAATGCTAATTTTTCTTTTGTTATTAAGTACTAATTTAAGTTAAAAACATAACAGCTAATGTAAGTAACATACACCTACGTCCTACAGTCCTACACCGTACAAGCCGTAAAATATCGGATTGCCTAGTTAGATTTTTGCTTAGTATTTATCTCTTTCATTTCCCTAGCGAAAGCGAAAGGAGCGAACTAGGTCTGTCTCGCTCTACGGTCGACTAATAAAGAGCACACCAATTTAATCTGGCCCAGTAGCGAATACGAATTTGGAACTCTGACAGGTCAGACAAATTTGACGTAAATAACTCGGTTGGATCCGAGTTACCCTATAATACCTCCAAATTAAAAATTATATTAATAGCATTGTTTTAACAGGTACATGCTACTATTTTGAGTATTTTGTATTTTGAAGGGTTATTTGATATTGATACATTTGTTTTTGTGAAGCGGCCATGCTTGTTTGTTTTTAAAGTTGTTAGTGGTGTTTTATTTTGATATAATAAATTGGGGATGTGATTAATAACTTATAAGTGTAAGTTCACGGTAATTTTGATTCAGTTTGGTAAGCCAAAATCAGAAATGGCCTTAATTCACATAGATTGTTGTTTAACAGATTTCTTGGTAGGTACGTAACGATAGTAATTTTTCTAAATTAAGTTTTGAAAACAAAAATCGAACAGCTGATATTCTTTTAGATAAGTACGTTTCCGGCTTCCCTTTATCAGATTTTCACCCTTCGCCACTGCTACCCACACCACTATAATACGAAAATATACAAATTTTTTCAAACATCGATTTTAAGGTATAATAATGAATCGATTTCGGTAACAATGTAACAAAGAATAGTATGCCATAGACAACTGCTGCTTGACACAAGATAATTTGATTGCATATTGACAATTGACACTGACAGAATTGTCAAGTGTCAAGGTGATTGAATTGAATTGTGAGTTGAGTAAAAAATTAAATTAATTTCAAGTTTTAATTGTTAATTTCTCAATTTACAGTGATTTTAAGTAGTTTTTTGAAATACTATGCCGTAATATGAAAATTATTTCCATAGTTTAAGTGTAAAAGCATTAAAACATATGTCCAATAATTAACAAATTACAAAACGCAAATACCTAAAGGTAAAAGCATTTCTATTTCTGCAATATTAAGTATATTCTTCAAGCCATTATCGTATTATAGGCTTTCGGATAATGTCCATGTTCTTTGTACAGTATGCTATAAATTCACTAGTAAATAATGCCTAAATAATTTATTCACATACAATAAGACGAGACCATACTTAGTAAAAATGGAGTCTAATTTATACTATAATCGCAGTAAGGTGGTTTTACTCATAAGGTACTTTACTAATCCACCTAATTCGTCTTATTCTAATGATGATAACAAAACACAAATTATTTGTTATGTGTGACAGATTGTATTCAGTTTAATTTAATTACTTAACTACATGAAAGCTTACTTTCTGCCATTATAAGAACATTAGTTATAGTTTTATCATCATCAACTGCTCTGCTCCTGCTCTGAGCTCTATCTTTACTTCTTGATTCGCTTAACCTGTTTTTATTATTGATTAAGAATATTTAAAAGGAAAAGAAAATACTATGTCTAACATAACATTTTTTTTTTCCTTTTCCTTAAAAGGAAAAAAAAAGGAATAAAGGAAGGAAGGCCATATTTCGATACTAAGTAATTCAAATTTTTTGTTATGAATGGAAAAGTGTAGGTACGTATATGTTAACTTTCCAGTTTTATTGTCAATGTTTTATATATAGAGATAGTTTGTATCCTAATCCTTCATCCATTTCTGTACCTAATAAATAATTATCCATGGATTGTTTCAATATTTTTCATTTTCTGCCCATGTCTGTAATTTTATGAGTGGTGTCAATATAATAAACCATCTGTTTCTGAAATAAAAAGCATGTCTCATCCATAGTTAGTATCAATAGACACATTGTAAGCATAAAGCTTATGGTAGGAGTGAGAACTCCCAAACAGTACAACATTATTTTTTAAGCTATGTTTTGGATTTGAACCTACTTTCCCAATTTCAGCCCACCTGCTATTGAACTATTGAGGCTTTGCTGTCTATCATTGAAGCCATTCTATATCCGATCTTTATTTTGTTTTGTGTATAAGATTAGCATTTCAATGAAGTCTTAATCATGATAATGTCAAAGATTGCATTTTATCTGTATAAAAATATCTACACATTAATATTTATGTAACCTGTAATATGTATGTACATTATATTACAATTGATATTGCTTGCTACAGCTTCTCAGTTGGTGTTAAGAGTACAAAAGATGCTCTTATCTCTGAAAACAAGATTAAAGTCAAATTTATTCTTCTTCTTCCCTAGATTTTCTTCAGCAGATTAACTGCATGAATTTATATTTTCCACTGTGAAAATGTTTAGTTCCAAACTGAATTTCATTAATTACTAAAATTGCTTAAATTAATTTTTTAGCTGAGAAATGAAACACATGCAGTATTCTTGGCACTCATTTCAATTATTTGTACAGTAATTAGATTACACTAGTAAAAAAATATAAAAAACTGGCCAAGTGCGAGTCAGGCTCGCGCAATGAGGGTTCCTTACTACAGTCGTATTTTTTCGACATTTTGCACGATAATTCAAAAACTATAATGCATAAAAATAAATAAAAATCTGTTTTAGAATGTACAGATGAAGACTTCATATGATACCCCACTTGATATAGTCACTCACTTCTAAAGTTGAAAATACTAATTATTAGTTCATGACCACAATTTAATTTTTTTGTGTGATCTAACCCTAAATTCATGGTTTTCAGATTTTTCCCCAAATGTCAGCTATAAGATCTACCTACCTTCTAAATTTCATGATTCTAGGTCAACGGGAAGTACCCTGTAGGTTTCTTGACAGACAGACAGACAGACAACAAAGTGATCCTATAAGGGTTCCGGTTTTCCTTTTGAGGTACGGAACCCTAAAAAGAGATTATAATTTATATATTAAATATTATTTTGTCTGTGACAAGGTTACTACAAACAGACACATTCAAAATACAGATTTATTTAATGGTCTATTATTATACCTCATATAATATTTAAATGTTTTTGCATAGAGTATTGACTTTATCAGTGCCGATCTGACACACTGCCTTGTGTGGGTTCATAATCACATTCAGATTTTGCCATTACATTACAAATGTTAAACTGTATAACACCTATTGCTAATACTATTTGTTCAAGATGCTTGTCAGACGGTTCACACGTTCACTATGGAACACATTGAAAGTGGAAAAGAGGTACCTATCCTCAGAGCCAGCCAAACCTGAACCAAAGGAAGATGAAGATGGACTGGATCCTGCACAGGTTAGCCTCACAGTATAACACAGATTTTTAAAGAATTTCAGACTATCAATTTGTTATATATGTGTAGGTATTTTTTTAATAAATTAAATGATAAAAAAACTAGTTAATGCCCAGCATGCATTTCAATTGCAATTTTCACGCCATGAACCATAAAATAGGTAGAGAGTTAAAATGACATAGTATGTACAGTGGACATACATAACTATTGCCACATCTAATAATATCTTAATTTTTGATCTTTACATAAGAATCTGTAATCCTTTGAAAATCGATTACCACACTTAATATTATAATTATTTTCTTATCTGTACAAGACACTTATATAAAACTAGGTGATGCCTGCAACTGCACGGATTTAGGTTTTTAATCCCTTGGGGACTCTGATTTTCCAGAGTAAAAAGTAGCCTATATAATAAATGTATAATAAATATATAATAAAACCCATGTAATAAATCACGTCAATCCGTTTCAACACATCAAACATACTAATAAACCAACAAATAAACACACTTTTATAATATTACTAGCTGATGCCCGCGATTTCGTACGCGTGGATTGAGTTTTTAAAAATCCCGTGGGAACCCATGATTTTCCGGGATCAAAAGTAGCCTATGTCTTCTCCCAGGATGAAAGTTATCTCTGTACCAATTTTCATCAGAATCGGTTAAATGGATGGTCCATCAAAAACTAGCAGATAGACAGACACACTTTCGCATTTATAATATTATTAAGAATGGATATGGATAGTGAATTCAAAATCAAAGATTGGGAAAATTTAAAAATTCGCTTATTAGCTTCAAGGCCAGCACAATCCTAATATCCTAATCACTACTCATCAGTACCCATATATTCATACTAATATTTATCCCGGAAAATCAAAGAGTTCTCACGGAATTTTTAAAAACCTAAAACCACGCGAAGTCGCGGGCATTCTTATACATATTATTATTATTATTTACTATATGAAGCCCGTGAATTCGTCCGCGTGAATTTAGCTTTTTAAAAATCCCGTGGGAACTCTAATTTTCTCGGATAAAAATTATGTCCCTGGGCCTGGTAAGAAAGCTATCTCTGTACCAAATTTCCTCAGAATCGGTCAAAGGGATGGGCCGTTTAAAGCTAGCAGACTGACACACAGTCGCATTTATAATATTAGTATGAATAATTATATATCTTGTCGTTCATTTCTTTAAATAGGCTGCAGCCCTAGACAAGGATATTTGTCTGTTGGTAGACGAGAAGGACACCTTCATAGGGACAGCGACTAAAAGGGACTGCCACAAAGTGGGTCCAGATGGCAAAGTGCTCCTACACAGAGCATTCAGTGTGTTCCTGTTTAACAAGAGAGGTGACATGCTGCTGCAGAGGAGATCAAGTCAAAAAGTATAAATTTATCTAATTTTACCTAATTTATCTTATTCACCTCCAAAGAGCTGTGATAGCCTAGTGGGTAGAATGTTCGCCTTCTAATCGGAGGTCAGGGGTTCGAGCCCGGGCACGCACCTCTAACTTTTCGGAGTTATGTGCATTTTAAGTAATTAAATATCACTTGCTTTTACGGTGAAACATCGTGCGGAAACCTGCATGCCTGAGAGTTCTCCATAATGTTGTGTGAAGTCTACCAATCCGCACATGGCCAGCGTGGTTGACTATGGCCAAAACCCTTCTCATTCTGAGATTAGACCCGTGCTCTGTAGTAAGCCGGCGATGGGTTGATCTTGATGATGATGACCTCCAAAAAGTAAGTAAGACTCATCTATTCTTTAAATCGTGGACCGGGTGGTGCATAAGGTCAAGACTGTATTCTTCCAACCAGATAGACCCGCGAAATATCTGTCCATTTTGCTTCGAGACTTCCACATCGTTTTGGCCCTCCACTCTTCTGTTTGACTGCCACTCGAAACAGTTTTTTCTAAATGAAACACCAGATTCCACAGCCATATTCGATATTTCCTGCCTCATATAATTTAGTAATTTCAAGGCAATAGGGCATACATTTACGTAAGGGCACTCCATTAAGTATGATTGTCTTCAAGCACAAGCTTATTTTGTAATCAAAAAAATAAAGATGATGTTGGTTGTTCAATTCTGCCTAATTTGCACAATCATATATGTAGACTAGCTTATGCTTGCGCGTACACGTGGACAACACCAATTTTAAACCCCTATTTCACACTCTTAGGGGGTGAGATTTCAAAAATCCTTTCTTAGCGGATGCCTACGTCATAATAGCTATCTGCATGCCAAATTTCAGCCTGATCCGTCCAGAGTTTGAGCTGTGCGTTGATAGATCAGATAGTCACCTTTTCCTTTTATATATTTAGAAGAAGATATGTACTTACTACAAAACATTTATTTCGGCGTTAATTTTCGCAGGTAACATATCCAGACTACTACACAAACGCTTGCTGCAGTCACCCTCTATACATCGATGGCAAACCCGAGGACATCATAACCGCGGCCAGACGAAGGCTCAACCACGAATTGGGCATACCTCTTGACAAGGTATAATAGAATGTGTAAAAACAACAATATTTTGCACAAGGGAAAATCTCGATTGCAGATGTGACAGTCGACAAATCATAGCGCACCGCGAAAGTCAAAGCACTAGAGTACTACTAGTTCTTTTATAACTAATTGTATGCTGTATTTTAGACTTGATACTGAAAAAGTAATAAGTGACTGTTCCACATAGTATATTCATAAAATGAGCCGTTTGTAACCAGCTCAATTTAAGAGCTGCCATATTACGAACCGGAATACACCCTAACCCCCTGTTCCGACTTGTCGTTTGTCAGGCCCGGATTTTAATCGGATGTTCCAGTGGCAGAACATTTTATATGAAAGTTTGCAAGCATTTTAAGTACACTTGTCGGAAACCAAAATGTTCTGCCACTGGAACAACATCTGATTAAAATACGGGCCGGCAGACGATAAGTGGGGAACGGGGTGGTAAGGCGCTCACTTAACTATCCAAAATGAGCATGACCAAATATATTTCATTTAAAATTGTTACCATATGTAAAGTTGAGGGTTAACCCAAAATGTCAATGGTCCTGTTCTCTCGGCCGTGTTCCCACTAGATTTTAGTGTGGCGTTATTAAAGAAGAGGACCAACAAATTACTGAAAAGACGGCAACGCATTAGCGGTTTATCTGGTGCTGAAATGTACATGGGAGGCGGTAATCATTAAACATAGCGTGCATATATATTAAAAAATGTATTCTTGTAGATGGATCCAGAGTTGTTCACGTTTCTGACTCGCGTGCACTACCACGACCCGGGCGACGGCGTGTGGGGCGAGCACGAGATTGACCACATCCTGTTCTTCCAGTCCGACGTAAAAGTCAAGCCCAACTCCGACGAGATCTCCGAGTACTGCTTCGTGCCCAAAAGTGAATTCAACGCGTGAGTACCTACTTGACGCATAAATTATCTTTTTTAATTGTATTTAGTTGTCTACCTAACTAAAGGACTAAATAAAATATTAACAAATAAAATTGATCATTGCAGTCACAGGCATTTTTCTGAACTAGCAATGATGTAGGAAAAATTTGCCATAACACTGACATTTAAAAAACTAAAAAAGCATTTGGCAAATGCTTCTTGCATAGTCATTGTTTTGTACAAAAATTAAAATTATTTTGAACCACAGATATATACCTACAGATATGCAACTAGCGTGGCCCCTATAGTCCCTCTCGCTCAAGCAGAGGTACAGTACGCGGCCGAAAGTAATGTACATCGACATTTAGAAGGAGATAGCAGATTAGTAGAGCGTTTTCCCTGTCATTGAGACCGACAAAACGTCATATAGGTATGAGTGACAGAGACATCGCTCTACAAAGCCGAAATGTCATTCTAAACGCCGATTTTCATTACTTTCTGCCGCGTACTGTACTTGTGAAATGTAATTCCTTCTATTTTACGTTCGCTTCGGCTATTGTAGCCTAGTATACTGCAACCCACCATTGCACAACAACAACAACTATTTGTTTGAAACAAACTCCAAAAGCCCTATGTCCAGCCGTGGACACTTCCAGGCTGACAAAAATCTCTATCTCAATAAATTCTTCCAGATATCTGCCGACATTAGAAGGCCCAATAACCCCATGGTTTAACATGATCCGCCGTCACCGACTGAAGCTGTGGTGGGACAACCTGCATCGCCTTAAGGAGTTCGCGGAACCAGACAAAATACAAAAATTCCGCAACGAAAATAAATAATTTAAAAAATAAAGGTGCGTGGTTGCTATTGTTGGTAGATGTGGAGTGACTTCCGCCCCCCAATTGTGTAAGCAAAACGTATTCATCGTTATGATAATCGACAGCAAATTCTACCCTTTGATTGGTTGATTCGTTGGTTACATTTTTTCACAGAAAATCAAGGGTCAGAATTTGTTACCGATTACGATAACGATGAATACTTTTTTCTTACACAATTGGGGGGCTGTACACAGCTAAAAAGAAGTTACACATCAGAAAAGCTAACACGGTACTATACATATATAATATTGTATTTATTAGTTATTACTATAAATAATGATACCATAAGATTATAATTATCATAAACTTCTGCATCGTCATTGTATTAAGTTTTATATTTTAGTATTAGTTAATAAGTTTTCAATCGATTTTTTGTCTTGATTTTATAATAATATTTGATTTGATAATACCTATTGAAACCAAATTTTAGGATAAATTAAGGTAAGATTTGATAGGTAGGTAGTATATGAAGTAAAATGTAGACAAAATATTTAAAGCATCATTTGCTTATGATTCTTATGAACTGAAACTAAGAAATGGTTGTCGATACATATTTAATTTTTATTCTCTTTTCTGCCAATAAAAAATAATAATTAATTTACTACATGTTTAATGGATATTTAATTATGTCTGTACATATTATGTGTTTCGAAAAACGGGTGCTTGAAATATAGATTTGTATTTTAATTTTGTAATTTTATTTTAGCTTATTTAGCTTACTTGTGTGTAACTTACTGATAAAATTCTCACATGAGTTTTGCGTGCGAAACGCGGTAATAGGATTGCTTTGGATTGCTTAATCTATGAAAATCTTGGTACGTTTACTCAGGGCCAATGTCGCCCGTGGCTAATTCTGTTGTTCACAATTTCTAAACTAAATTTATTGTGACAGGTCCAAACATATTGCTATCCCTTTCATAATGCTTTTTGCAGTAGGTCAATTTCGTAAAACCTGAATCAATCATTATTACAATCTCAATTGTTGTGATTGGCTGAATTTGTGCGATTATTGTTACAACAAGGCATTGTAGCCAATAGTGAGCGAGCGTCGACCAATCAGAGGTGATTGCGATCGTGACATTGTAGCTGTCATTCTACAATCGAGCAGCTGGAAAGGATAGAACTAGATTTGAGCTGTCAATTTAGTTAAGAAATTGTGATCAACAAAGTTAGCCACAGTGTTTTCTTTAATTAGTCAATGGTCGTCAAGCGCATGAGTGCCGAAAGGCGCTCGGCTATGTGCCTTTATCTTCAAGACCGACACTTAGAGCATTTTAACAATTATAATTGCCGACACTGGCTGACCTTTGTTCACTCTGTTGCCCTGAGTAAGAATGTATAGTATGCGACAGGTCCGTTAACAGTTTATAAAAGTCATTTAAATCACCACATTTTATTCATAAATAGGTTTCAATAATTCATCAGAGCTATTAAAATCAGATCCTGATGATGTGGTACATCGTCCTTTCGGATGATATGTTGCAGTCATCCATTGCAATGTGCGAGCTTGACGAAACCTTTTTTTCTTGAACACTTTCTTTTTAGTCCCTTCGTCTACTTTCGTGTCTGTATTAGACCGGAGCAAGTACGCTTCGCAAGTGATTTGGTTTCTGACGTGGAGACCATTTTTGTACGCAGTGTGGAGATAACGCACTGCTATGATTTGTAAAATCTACAAATGATATTCTGACTGAAGACCTTGTTGGTCTAGAGGTTGAGGTCCTAGGTCAGATGATAAGAGATACTGGGTTTTCTGTATAGAAATTTTCAGTTAGTTTCAGCACGGAGTTGGGAAGTTGGCGGCGTTAAATCCCCTTCCCTCGGAAAGCACGTCAATTATGCTGTCCCATCGGACTATGAGGTACAGTTCACGATAGTAAAGGAACTTGTAACAAAACGTTGGGGCTTCTACGTCACTGACAGGAGTCAAATGTTCCTACATTTGACGCTATGTAGCCTACGAATACCCTATTTTTCTTTGTTGTCACGTCACCCATAATTGCCTAATATTTGATATATCGTCGATTCAGGATCAAACCGGGAGTTCTCTCACTCTGGTATGGGTACAGAGAATTCACATTGTGTGAGCGTACTGCATACAAACTTGTGCAATAAAATATCTCCTGCGTAATGGCTAATCTCTGTTGCGATTCACCGTGGCCGAAATTCGATCGGAAGGTGGTCTTACCTTTACCAGCTAATTTTTCAATAGGTAGGCTGTTAGGTACGAGTAACACGGTCTCTATTATGTAAATTATAGTCCTTGTTCTGAGAAATTACCTAACTTAAATTTAATAAAACTACCCTCAAGTCTTGAACTCCTTGTTAAATAAACCTATTAGTGAATGTAGGTATACCTAATCAATAATCACGCCGTTACTTACCCAGGTACAGTTCTTGCAATTCACGAAGGCGAGTGGACTTTACTTGTAGTTACGTCGGATACGCGGGCATTGCGTAAGTGTGCGTGCATGTCGGACCAATCAGTCGCGAGCAAGCGCTTGCAAACGCACACATTTAGTGTACCTACCTTACTTGCAAACACTCTCGCCTTCGTGAATTGCAAGAACTTATAGCAATTTATATAAACTTACCATCGCTATTATTATAAGAGCCATTACTGAGTTAAAACGCCAGGAGACTGACATCATTTCGCCTATTAATTTTTCTTCACAACCATCTTCCGAAATTGTTAGCTGTTGCTGAAAAAATTGTCTGTTACAGTGGTCGAGTTGATTTCCATAATGACATAACTAGGACAGAACAAAGAATTATCAAATACCTACATAAACATGTGATAATATCCTAATATTTACATTGTAGCAAGAAGTGTAGGTACTGATCGTCACTGCCGGGAGCCAAACCTAGGAGGCCGTAGTTTGATGGTTCGGCTCCACTATCGGGATTCGGCAAATGATTCGTGAAAACGCGAACTGTGTGGCCAGCTGCAATCGTACCGTTCTCGAATGATTGGAGCGAATATATACTGAAATCTATAGAGCGTGCTTAGACTTTGCTCAGACTTAAGACACTGTTAAAACGAGACAGCGCTATATCGCTTACATAAATCTGTCTCTTTGTCATTGCAGCTTTAGCAAAGTCAAAGTACGCCTAAGGCTGAGATCTATAGAGCGCACTTTGACTTTGCTCAGACTTAGATTGAGTTAAAACAAGACAGATTTATGTGAGAGATATAGCTCTGTCTCGTTTTAACTCTGTCTTAAGTCTAAGCTAAGTCAGAGTGCGCTCTATAGATCTCACCCTAAAATTTTTAAAAACCACAAAACTTATTTCCTAAAATCAGCAAAAGCGTAGCGTAGATACTTGTTTAATGGTTACCTACTTTAAAAAGGTTGCTATTATACTTACTGATGGATCATACTTGTAAATTTTCCCGATCTGCGTGACGCCGTGGTGGATGCAAGGCCACATCGCTGTCATAGAGCAGCAGCTGTACGGCACGTCATCCGCCACGAACTTTCGATGCGATCTGACAAAACCACAATCTAATAATTTGGTGCCACGAGTGGCAACAACAAAGAAACTTAGCTTTCCGAAATCGAAATCTCACCGTCTGTCCGTCAGCGGGCTGTATCTCATAAATCGTAATAAAATTTTCACAGAATTTCTGTAGCCACTATAACAACAAATAGGTACCTAATATAAAACCAAGATGACTCAGTGGTAGGTATGTACCTAAGTATGAGGAACCACTCCATACAACCAGGTAGTTTTTTTATTATTATTCTGATACAAGTAAGCCCTTGACTGCGATCTCACCTAATGGTAAGTGATTAAGCAGTATATGATAGAAGCGGGCTAACTTGGAAGTAGAAGTTGATCGGCTGCAGAAGTGGAAGCCCCTCTGCAACTGTGCCAGCACCACTTTGGACGGTAAATGAGAGGCACACTTACAGTGAGGATATATTGTTCTCTGAGCTCTGTCCAGCGGTGTACCAAGGTATGAAGAACCACTCCTGGTAGTTGACTCGGCCGCAGCAGTGGAAGCGCGTCTGCAAGCGGTCCACAGCCACTTTGGACGGCAAATGTGTGGAGTACCTGAGCATCGCTTTCGTGATACCGCCTTTTATTTTTGCTTAAAACAAATTAAGTAGTAAAAATTATAGCTGAGGCTATGTGAGAATCACATTAGAATAACCTTGTGTGCTGTGGATTATGATTCACAGTAATGAACAATTATAAAAACAGTTACCTACGTATCTAATATTTTGTTGATTAGACATCCAATATATTCATCAAAATTGTTTTAGTAGGTAGGTACGTACTTTGTTACGTACTTTTAAATTAAAGCTAAATACGATTTTGGAGCATTCGATTTATGAGGTATGAGCATGACTGCATGACATTATTATTTACCTAAATTAACTTTTTGTTTTCCCCTATTTTTGTTAATGTTGCTTTGTCAATGAGTAGGTAATATTAACAAAAATAGGGGAGTATCAACAAATAATCTAACGGATGGGAAACGAAATTTAAACCCCTTGAGTTTAAACCATTGAGTTATTGGGGCTTCATTGTATCTAATTCCTACCTAATGCATTAGTATACCTGCTATAGATATTACTAGTGGTTCGCCCCGAACTAAGACCTCGTGTAGTTTTAACTAGGTATATATCGTTCACTTTCATTTATTGTTTAATTATGATAAAAATAGGTACTGATGCCAATTAAAATTAAATAATTTCGTTTCGTTTATAATATTTATCTATTATAAATACTATCCGTCCCGGCTTACTCACGTGTGTAGTGTTTATAATGGAAATCACTCACGGTAGTTTAAACGCTAAAATATTTATCTAATTTAAGTATTTGTTGTTCAAGTATAGCTTATGACTGAAATTATACACAAGATTCAGTTTCTGATATGTAGCCGCCGACGAACATTAGTAATTTCCCTGAAGTGGACTCGGAGACCTCCCGTCGCTCGGTCAAATAAAATAACTCCTATAAATATTATATCAAGAAATGAATTCCATGTTTACCTAATAAATAGGTACCTAATTACCTGCTTGTTAAATAAAAAGCGGTAAAACCTCAACAACCTCTCACACTGCCAAGGGTTAACTCTCTTTTTCTCTTTACTGTAGGTAAATGTTTTTAGTACAAAAAAAAATTGGCATACCTCGAATGATAGTTGATTGAAGTCCAGAATAAAACATGATTGCCAGAAATATTATAATTATAATGATAAGAGCCCAAACGTAGTAATACAGCCCATTTGTTACATTATACTCTCTCTTCGGCAACCCGGCTTTAAACAGTTGGTACAATCCATACAACTATAATAATTTGCAAAGCTATTTATTTTATTTATTTACACTTTATTGCACACAACACAAAGTAAACATTGAAAAAACACATTACAAGGATCTTAATCTAATAGCTGTAGCATGCAAAGGCGGCCTTATCGCTAAAGTGATCTCTTCCAGGCAACCTTTGACTATATGTAAGTATCTATAGATTTGATTAGGTAGTTTAATTAAAACTGTCTAAAAAATTCGCTGCTTCCATCTTAGAGTGCATCATCACTCACCCCTAGAAGAGATCGCTGACAAGGGGTAACTTGTTATTACATTGGTATTACAGTGGTACAACTTGGTAACATTCATCTCATGTAGGGACTTCCACACGCTACGATCTTGCGCGCGCGCCGCTTGTATTTAGCGGCTCCCTGCGACTCGTTCGATGTCGTCTGTCCAACTAGTGGGGGGTCTTCCAACGCTGCACGTCCCGATGCGAGGTTGCCATTCTAGCATTGGGACCCCATCGTCTATCGGTTTTTGGAACAATGTACCCCGCCCCCTACCACTTCAGCTTCGTAATCCGTTGAGCTATGTCAGTTCCTGAAGTTCTACTACGGATGTCACGTATCAACATTATCATCGCTTGAATCTAATTTTAGAATTACTAATTACGAATACGAATTATAATGCAACCTCAATAACAACTGCCACAACAGATCCGCATGCTATGATGACTGGGATCGCATTCCCATCAGGCCAGCAGACTAGGTCCAAGAGTGTTCCTTCTTCACTGCGTATTCCTTCTGAAGTGTTGACTAACCATATTAAATAGAATATAACTATAGGCATGCAAGCCATTAGGAGCATCCTTATGTTGTTAAAAGATGACCAAGTTAGGAACATATTTCAATACAAGTAAAATAATTTTCTTTTTGATTTTTAAACTTAACGGAACTTCAAGTTGCTTGAAAAACGTCTTAAAAACGTGGTTATTCTCGTAGTGATTATATACTCTTTGGTTATTGTGAGCAAAGAGTATTATTTATATACAGCTCTGAATTGAAAAGTGAAAAACGAAGAGCACGCGTGCGAAGAACGTTCATTACACAGATGTTGATTATAACAACTGGGTTATGACTCTGGATTATGGGACTTTTTAGCCTTATCTTTAGTCTGTGAAACATGTGGCATCATTGGGCATCATATCATCGACATCATAGTAATGTAGGTTCAAAAGAGGTTGAACCCAGAGGTTTCATTTGACAGATTGAAAATTAGGGAAAAAAAAGGAAAAACCATAGTCTAAGGAAAAAACATAATCAAAAATAATGAAAATCAACATGATAACATTGATAACACCTAAAATAAATATTTTTCATTCGTATCAGACATACCCGGCTTACAATAATAACAGTTAGAAGATAAAATTATAATCCCAGTGTATTAAAATATTATGAAGGAAGAAAATTCCAATAAGCTATGGGTGCTGAAGTTTTGCCTAAAAGTGTTGTATCCAAAGTTCAATATTTATACCTTTCTCGTTTTCCTAGCTATTAAGTACAGATATTATGTCCCTAAAGGTCTATTGACGCACAAGAAAATGAACGTTTACAAGGTTAAAAGCCTTCCCAAAAACATCACAACATCACTCGTAAAGGAGCATATTCAAGAGGAAAATGTACATATTCTCTCACACAAATGTATCATAATTCCAAAAGACCATTTCATACAATTAAGTGTTGAAAATTTCTTCTACAAAGACAATGGAGTATTATGGGTAATTATGAAATTATCGCCGGATTTAAAAAAGAAATACAAATTTAAAAACTGCTGCCAAAAAGAAAAAAGTAATTTAAAATATAATCTAGACTTTGTTACGTCTGAAATTCATAAGAAGCTATGGACAAGCTCCAACCCGGAGGCCATTGAAAACGAAAGAATTGTGCCTCTCGTAGGATCAAACTTTGTGCATGGTAATATAGTTTATTCTAATGATGAGGAACTCCTTAGCATAGCATCATCATTTAATCTCGATAACAGCACCAATATTGAAGTATCGTTTCATCCAATTCCCTCGTTTGAATATTCTCCGAAAATAGCTGCAGCAGCTGAAGTAAGCCTTATAGTAAATGAATATGACCTGGAAAATGATTTTCTGAAAGAAGTACTGAGTAACTATTTTGAAATACCTAAAATTGTAAGCCTAGATGATGTGATTGGCATAGAACTAACACCTTCTATATTATCACAGTACTGTTATAAATATTTGGACATGATTGAATCTACTAAAAAACTTTATTTCAAATGCAAGAAACTACAAGGTGATGACACAGTACCAAAAGTTAAAACTAAAATTGTAAAAACATATTATATTGTAAAAGGTGTAACTCAGTTAACTCTAGGAGAGAACACTCATGCAACAAAACCTAAGCATAAATATTTAGAAGTAGAAAATTCAAAAGGAAATCTGTATAAATTACGTTCTTGTCCAGATGGGTTGAGAGAAAAATTTAATCAAATTCAAGATGCTATCAACCCTTTTCTGACTGGAGAAATAGGTAATATTATTGAACGAAATTAGTACCTATAAAAGGGCTTTATTATTCCATACTATTATTATTAAACCACCAGTTTTCACATAGAGCTACACATTATGACTACTTAAAATGGTTAAGGAAAATCATGTGGCCCGCTTAAGAATAAATTATTTCCTAGATCAGCAATGTAATCTACATGTACTACTACTGAAAGAGGGATCATGGTTTAATAAGAGGCACTGCTGATTTATTTATTTATTGATTTTATCTTCTAAATCAATTTACTCATTTTATTTGCGTTTCTGGTCATGTTGAAATCCAATTAATTTGAAACTTTGTGCAATCATTGTTGGCACTTGTGTGAAGGTTCCTTGACATAGTATGATCAACATGCAATATGTGGCATGCAAATCATTGAAACATATTATGACAAAAAAAAATTACTACAACTAAGTATTAGCTAGTTATTTTCTAAATACTAATAAAATGATGTACCTACTATATTTTATATAATACTAGCTGATCTGCCCCGGCTTCGCTCGGGTGGAGTTTAGAAAATTGAGGGAATGAGTTAAATTAAATTTTTTTCTCTGTAAGAACCTTCCTCGTATTTCAAGGAATATTTAAAAAAAAGAATTAGCGAAATCGGTTCAGCGGTTCTCGAGATTTGCGATGACCAACACATTTGGTGATTCATTTTTATATTATAGAAGATTATAGTGATTTGCAGAATACCAATGCTTATGTTTAGTTTACCTTTTCACAGATGAATTATCATCTTCCATGGCAAGTCCCATCATTCCAATGCTGCTTCTCACTGGCTCTACTGGGTCTGGAAGACATTTGCTGGTAAAGACGCTGGCCAGATGCAATGGTATGAAAATGAAACATTCATATTAAGTAATTAAATTCCTACTGTTAATCTTGTATGAAGTCCATGGTGTAGTCAAGTTCTATGTAAAACTCAAATGTGAACACTATTAACACAAAAATCCACGATTTTTACTCATCATGATCAACTCTTCACGGGTCCTCTCAGAATGAGAGAGGTTTAGGTGGGTTTAGGCAAGAGTGGATTGGATTTACCTTTTTTATGAGTGCCTACGTCATAATAGGAACTTTTTGTCAAAATTTCAAGTTTCTAACTCCAGCAATTTAGGCTGGTGTTGATATATCAGTCAGGACAAGTCTTTTTATATGTATAGATTTAAAAGTACAGCCCTAGCAGGGACTGCTTTGTGACTGTATTATATTAGTACTATGAGACTATAATAGTCTTTGCAGTGTTCAAGGAAAAAAGAATAACCATGTCAATTTTATATTATATTTTCCAACTAGCTGATCCCCGCGGCTTCGCCCGCGTAGATTTAGGTTTTTAAAGATCCCGTATAGCCTATGTCACTCAGGAATAATGTAGCTTTCTACTGGTGAAAGAATTTTTAAAATCGGTTCAGTAGTTCTAAAGATTACCCCCTA
This sequence comes from Maniola hyperantus, assembly GCF_902806685.2. Taxonomy (NCBI): domain Eukaryota; kingdom Metazoa; phylum Arthropoda; class Insecta; order Lepidoptera; family Nymphalidae; genus Maniola; species Maniola hyperantus. The sequence goes on from NC_048553.1 coordinate 5,012,452, forward strand.
CAAACAAACTTAACGACATTACCTCTTTATATAATATAATACAACGGGCCGTGCAGCAGAAATCGTAATATTTTAATTTCGCCATAACTTCAAAACCAAACGTCCAATTTTAATCATTCAAAGACCAAATATTATCTCCATAAACTGTTCTTAGTGATGAAATCATTTATTTTGATAAGGATTAATAGCATGAGTAAAATAAACGCGTTTAAATGTAGTCCAAAAAAAATTCAAGATTTTTAAATAAAAAAATGGTTGCTGTGCCTCACTCGACATAGATGGGTATAGTGTGTCGCGGACTTTTTTGTAGATATTTATAAGATCTACAATTAATTAGAACATTTTATGGTTCTATCTTTTATAGTTTAGGCAGCGTACGCAAAATAAGTAACTTTTCTGGTTGATTTTTTACACCTTGTGTCCGAAAAACCCAAATATCTTACGGAACCCTATTTTTTTACAAAATAAAATATAGCCTATGTTACTCGTGGATAATGTAGCTTTCGAATGGTGAAAGAATTTTTAAAATCGGTCCAGTAGTTTTTGAGCCTATTCAGTACAAACAAACAAACAAACAAACAAACAAACAAACAAACAAACAAACAAACAAACAAACAAACAAACAAAGTTTTCCTCTTTATAATATTAGTGTAGATATATTGAGTTTTGGATACTAATGTGCAGCACGCGGCAAAAAGTCCTAATGTACATTGGCCTACATTTCGGCTTTGTAGAATGTCACTCATACGTATATGACGTTTTATTGGTCTCAACGACAGAAACAATGCTCTATGAATCTGCTATCTCCTAAAGGTTGATGTACATTACTTTCTGCCGCGTACTGTAATGTAATTTTAATACAACGAAGAAGAAGTATTATCATTCAAGTAATTTAAAAATATCAATTGTAGGTCTTAACTCCTTACATATTGACTGCAATGGCGTGCAGAACTCGACTGCAAAGCAAACTGAAAGTAAAATAAGTTCAATGATACAGAAGGCTAAAGCAGCTGCACCTGCCATTGTTTTATTGGACAATTTTGAGGTAACAAGTTAAGTTTTGGTTTAAAAAATAGCCATTTTAATTATAGTTAATATTCCCCTTTCCCCTCCAACTAAAGATAAAGATTGTGTTAGGACTTAAGGAGTGGGTACGACAATAATGCAACAGGTGGGATTTGAACTGCCAATCTTTCGGATTTCAGTCCTCCTTAACCATTGAGCTATTGAGGCTGAAAATTCATTTTCTTCTCTTTTTTGACTTTTAAATAAATTTTATATATTCATCATTATCATCAGCCTGAGTATGTCCACTGTTGGACATAGGCCTTCCCTAAAGAGCGATTCCCTTAAGAATTTGTGAAAATTTCAACTGTCTAACTGTTATGAGATACAGCCTGGTGACAGACGGTCAGACAGATGGACGGACAGACGGATGGACAGCGGAGTCTTAGTAATAGGGTCCCGTTTTACAGTTTGGGTATGGAACCCTAATAAATTTTAAAGCATAATTTGAGTTTGGCACAGTTGGGTGGAGTACACACTTAAATTTTCGTGGTGCTTTACAAACATAACATAAAAATAATTAATTAGGTTTTAGCTGTAGACGCCGAGAACAACGAAGACTTTCGAGTTATGGAATACTTCATCAAAGCAATAACAGACTTGTATGAAAACTATACGAAACATCCCATCATATTCATAGCGGTAACTGAGAAAGTAGATTTGAAACCAAACATGATGAGGATATTTTTGGAAAAGTTTCACATACCGAAACTGAATGCACAGCAAAGATATGAACTTTTACAATGGTACGCGTCAGTTATGAGCCTAAATATATATGACAACAGAATAGATGATAGAAATTCGACTCAAAAATATATACATATTGACAGTGAAGAAAAGGAATATTTACATAGTTATATAAAAGATGTTTTATTCAGAGTGGCATCAAAGACTGAAACATTTGTGTACGGGGATTTGGATACACTTATGCACTTTGCAATGAGAGAGTCGTATTTGAAACAAACTAAGGGAAAATGCCAGATATCAAGTGATCCCAATCTGTGCCTTGTTCAAGAAGAGGATTTTAATAATGCTTTAGGTAAGTCACATTTCCTACGTGACTTTTGGGAGAAGGGCTCTCATGGTAGATACATAGATAGACGTTTTAGATCGATACTAGATCATGTCCGCGACTTCGTACGATTGCATAGATATAGATTTTGAAAAATTTCGTGGATACTTTTGATTTTCAAGAAAAATTTGTCTGTGTTAATCAGGGTATAAGGTATAAGCTATCTCCATTCCCAGCCAAATGGATATCGTTATATTATATGAATGGATATGTTACCCGCGACTTCGTCTACGTGAATTTAGGTTTTTTAAAAATCCTATGGCATTTGATTTTCTGGTATAAAAAGTATTAATTATGTCTACGTCCAGAATATAAGCTAAGTTAGCAGAATATCATTTCTGTAGCAAATAGATGAAGCCCATGAGTTCATCCATATGGATTTAGGTTTCTTAAAAACCAGTGGAAACTTTTTAATTTTCCAGGACAAAAAATAGCTTATGCCCTGTGCCCATCCCAAGCAAGGATAATTTTTGGTACAGGGATGCAAACTAGCCCTTAAATTTTGTCAAAATCGATGGGAAGTGAAAAGCTAGCAGACAGACAGACACACTTTCGCATTTATAATATTAGTGTGGATTAGGATAACATGGGACACGCGCACACACGCAAAACAAGTCAATGAAAACATTAAAAAAGGACCGACCTTAACTGGTATTTGAAGTTGTTCACGTCTGTCAGCTCACACAATTTCTGAATATAATTTGGGAGCAGTAAAAACGTAAATTTTTTAATAATTTTATGTTCCAGAATCTATAAGAAGCCTCCAAAGTCAACATTTAGACGCACCAAAAATTCTGAAAGTTTACTGGGAAGATATTGGAGGATTAGAAAAACTTAAAAAAGAGTTATTGAAAACCATAGAATTTCCAATTAAATTCCCACATCTATTTAAAATGTCTTCCTTAAAAAGATCCGGTAAGTATTTTTTATAATGGCTTTTTGTTTCCCTTGTTTCATTTTTCAACTGTTAATGTCAAATCAACTCTTAATTTAGCGCATTACGAAATGAACTTTCTTTTATAACTAAAAAATCTAATTTTATAAAATTAGATCAGGCTTTTCAACAATACTGAAATGAGCTTTAAGATTTGTTTAATTTATAGCATTGAAAGGAAACCTTTCGGAGTTGAGACCAATGCCATGTAATATTTATTTATAAACTAGCTGATGCCCGTGACTTTGTCCACGTGGACTTAAGTTTTATATTCTCTGTGGAAACTCTTTTATTTTCTGGGATAAAAATAACCTATGTTACTCTCCAGGTCTTTAACTCAATTCATGCACGAAATCACGCCAATCCATTGCTCCGTAGTGGCATAATTGAAGGACAAACTAACACACACTTTCTCATTTATAATAATAGCTTTAGATATTCCTTGTACAATTGCGAATCCTCAAGTTCTTTGGGCACATCACAAGGAAGAGTGGTACCATCGAAAACCTTGTGGTACAAGGTCGAGTGGAGGGCACACGTCCACGTGGGCGTTCCCCAACTAGGTGGGCGAACTTAATCCGATCCCTGTCTCCGTGTGTGCACATAATGCCAACAACAGAAGTCGCTGGAGGGAGATTGCACGAGCAGCAGTCAAGAATTCATAGCCACGACCACTCTGTCAAGACTGAACGATTGAGAAGAAGAAGAATATTCCTTGTGGAAACCCTTGTGTATCTTCAGTTTTCAGCAGAAAATCTCAAACGTTTACTTATCTCCTAAGAACATCGCAGCCTAATAGTCCGTTTTTTGTATCAATTTTTCATATTGGTTGTGCATTGAAGAAAAAATATGACGCAACCCACTCACAGTAATATTAATATTTTACTAGGTATTTTATTATATGGACCACCTGGGTGTGGAAAGACCCTGGTCGCGAAAGCAGTCAGCACTGAGCTTAATGTCAGTTTCATGAGCGTCAAGGGGCCTGAGCTGTTGAACATGTACATTGGACAGTCTGAGGAAAATGTCAGGAAAGGTGATACCACTTCAAGTTTACAATATAACAAAGATATTACCAGGCTGAGCTCACCTGGTTATGTAATAAATGTTATATCCGCCCCAGCATGCAAGCTAACTCTGCGCCAAATTTCGTCAAAATTGGTTAAACGTGTGGGCCATGAAAAGCTAGCAGACAGGCGCACTTTCATAATATTAAGAGCCTGTTGTACAACTTCCAGTTAAACTTTATCTAACTAATAAAGATGTTATGACAGTTTTGTATAGCAAATCTATCGATATGACAAAGATGCGATGGTGAAACAACCCCAAGTATGAATTCAAGACAATAACTTCAAATGCCAACTGCCACAATGTGACATTTTCTGCTATCTTCACTAACAATTTCGTAATGTTACCAACATTTTGTGAATATAGTTATTTGTGTACCGCTTAACTGAGACGAAGTGTGGAGTGGGTAGCGAGTTACGGCAGGGTGACAACGCGTTGTCGAATTCCTTGTCTTTTACGTCACCCTTCCGCAACCCGCTCCCTACCTCAGAAGCTGTCTCAGTGAAGTAGTATTATTATTATTATTTATTTATTATTTAATTAGAACGGCCATAAAGCCAATTACACTAATTAAAATACGAGTACAAACTAACATAAACATACTTACAAAAATTAACAACTTAAAATTATAAATTTTAAAAAGCAAAATTATAAATTTTCACAAAAGTGCAAGATCTGACCCATGAGGTCAGCCCATTTGTCAGCAAATATGTCACAGCGAGGGGACTCCTTCAGCAGTGCGTTGAGCGCAGCCAAAGTGCGCGGTATGGGTGACCTGGAACGCGCTACCGTGCGACTAAACGGACTTACGAAAAATTTGGAGCGGTGGCGGAGATAGCTGTAATTAGAGGGTGCATAAACGCAGCAGAGCTTGTTGTGTAGTTCAGAGCAGTCAATCACACCCCTAAGAATTTTGCAAATTGTACCAATTTGGTCGCAGTCTCTTCGGGTTTTGAGCGAGTGGAAACCCAAGTGCCCTTGGAGAAATTTTGTGGGATAGTGTATATCTATAGTAGGAATTGTCAAATCCATTAAGATTATGGTTTATTACATATGTAACTTGTTTTAAAAGCTGTAGTCTAAATATATAAAAGGAAAAGGTGACTGACTGACTGACTGACTGATCTATAAACGCACAGTCCAAACTACTGGACGGATCGAGCTGAAATTTGGCATGCAGATAGCTATTATCATGTAATCCGCTAAGAAAGGATTTTTGAAAATTCCTCCCATAAGGGGGTAAATAGTGGTTTGAAATTTGTGTAAGCTAGTTATGCTATATAATAATAATATTTTTGTTAGTTTTCGAAGCAGCGCGCGCGTCGTCGCCATGTATCGTGTTTCTGGACGAGCTGGACGCGCTGGCGCCGCGACGCGGTGCCGCGGGGGACTCCGGGGGCGCCAGCGACAGGGTCGTCAGCCAACTGCTGGCCGAAGTCGACGGGGTTGCCAGTGGCGAAGGTATATTTTTATGACGTCATTTCCATTACAATTATGTACCTCTGTCACACTACGTAACATTTTCATCAAATTATTTCGTCCTTTCTTACATGGATAAAGAAGTTTTACTTCTCTACATAGTATAAAATAAAGTCGCTTCCCGCGTCTGTGTGTATGTATGGACGCGTAGATCTTTTAAACTACGCAACGGGTTTTAATGCGGTTTTCACCAATAGATAGAGTGATTCAAGAGGAAGGTTTATAGCTATAGTTTAATTCTCAAAAAATTAGAGATCCCTAGAGAAATTCAAATAATGTGAATTAGGTCGGAAAAAATCCTCTCATTTGAGAGTTTCCGAGGCAATGATACCTCAATGACACCACATTAGTTTGCACCTACAGTTAGTCTACATTGCACCCATGCGAAGCCGGAGCAGGTCGCGATTAATAAATAAAATGTATATGTGGAAATTGAAAGAGATTGTGACCTATTAGAGTTCATGAGATGCAGCCCGCTGACAGACGGACAGACAGACGGACGGACAACGGAGGCTAAGGGCCGGTTGTTTCAAACCATTGGTCTTCGTAAGATACGTTCGTTAAAATTTAACAGACGTAGACGAACTTTAACATCTGTTAATTTAAGAGCGTTGCTTCATTGTACAAAAAACTGTTCGTCATTGTTATTTTGGTTGCGAAACTAACCCTATAAATTAACTTATTTCTCCGTATCCTTTTTTATTTCATTTAATATTAAATTATATAGTTGTTAATATTGCTACTTCGCATTTTAAACACTTTTTCTTTCTTACACATTCTCTTTCATCTTGAAAAAAACTACAATTAATAGCATTGAATTAAAATGATTCCATTATAATTTGTAAATAAAACGTTCTGTATGTAGGAAGTATGAAGTTACGAACTGATTTGACGATCACCAATGGCGCCAGCACTGGTTAACGTAAACGTAACTTTTTAACGAACGTTAGCGCTAATAGATGCTGAATCAACGCTTTTTCTATACTTACGTTCGTTAGCGCCATATTTAAAGGTTACGTGTCCGTCAAAATTTGTTGAAACAACCGGCCCTTAGTAATAGGATCCCCTTGGTACCCTTCATGTACTGAATCATGGAAAGGACTTGAAATTTAATAACAAAGGGCTTCATAACAAACGGGCGTATAAGTATGGATAAAAGTGCAGTTTTAACGGGACAATTATGTGAATACAATCAATACTAACTGAATATATATCAGGCTGCCATTTAATACATATTATCTCCTTTTAACTAAACATTACACCTAACCTATGTTATGGAGCATGTGTTTTACTATCTATGGCAGAAAGGGTATTTTTGGGTATTCTCTTTTGTTATGAAGCCTTATATCTCTACATAGTATAAAATAAAGTCGCTTCCCGCGTCTGTATGTATGTATGTATGAACGCGTAGATCTTTTAAACTATGCAACGGATTTTAATGCGGTTTTCACCAATAGATAGAGTGATTCAAGAGGAAGGTTTATAGCTATAGTTTAATTCTCAAAAAATTAGAGATCCCTGGAGAAATTGAAGTAATGTGAATTAGGTTGGAAAAAAATCCTCTCATTTGAGAGTTTCCGAGGCAAATACACCTCAATGACACTACATTAGTATCTACATTGCACCCATGCGAAGCTGGGGCGGGTCGCTAGTGATGAATAAGGAAAACTGTACTAACGTAAAAATGTCCCATCCAGACGCCGATACATCAAGCTTCGTGTTCATAATGGGCGCGACAAACCGGCCGGACTTGCTCGAGCAGTCGCTGCTGCGGCCCGGCCGTCTCGACAAGCTCATCTACGTCGGCCCTTACACCGGCCTACGGGAGAAAACTTCCGTTCTCAATGCGCTTTCTAGAAGGTAAGCTTTATTCATATTGTAATGTATTTAGCGTGATTTAGCTACAATGGGGATCTCGCACCGAAAAGAACCATTGGAAGACCCCCTACTAGGTGACAGTCGTAGGTGGTACCTGCAGTAAGCAGTGTACCCCCCCCCCCCCCCCCCTTAAATAGTCCTGTGAACTTTTATTTATTTATTTTTGCTGAATGTATGAATACACAGCTACAAGCTCCGTCCGGAAGTGAAATTGGAAGACGTAGCGGCAGCGCTGCCGGAGCGCTGCACGGGCGCGGACTTGCTGCAGGTGGTGTCGGTAGCGCGCTCGGCCGCCGTGCGCGGGCTCGTCGACAAACTGCATGCCGGTGCGTAGTTACAATACGCGCCAGAAAATACTGTACATCGCCCTTTAAAAAGAGATAACGGTTTCGTTGAGCGTTGTCTCTGTCGTTAAGACCGACTAAACATTACATAGATATGACTGACAGAGACAACGCTCTACAAAGCCGAAATCTCATTCTAAAGGTCGATGTACACTGTTTCTTGCCCGCTACTGTACAACAGCAAAGACATGAAATTTAAGATAGATAAAGCTTCTATGGGCTTCCGAGACGGTCAAGCGGCTTGACGTCAAGCACGCAGATTGTTTGGCTTGATCAAGCTGCTTGACGGTTGCATCAAGCAGCTTGATGCGCCCGTCATATCTATTTTCATATCTCGGACACTGCCCGAATGTGGCGTTAAGCAAGAATATATAATCGCATCAATCAGCTTCAAGGACTTAAATGCTTGGCTCAAGCAAAAATCTACGTCCTTGAGCCGCCAGACCATCTCGAAAGCCCATTGCACAAAGTTTTTTGCGCTTGCACTTGTAGAAGTTGAACTACTTGAATAAAAATATATTCTATTTTATTCTAAATAGGGTTTCAACTTTCTTTTTAAATAAAGAGATGTAAGAACTCTGGGCTAATAAAAATGCAATAAATATTTGTTTCGCAGGTCAGATAAAAGAAAGCGATCTTAGCAGTGATTCCGTGTTAATCGGCGTATCAGAACTTTGGCAAGGAGTCGAGGCGTTCCGACCTTCGGTCACTGAGGAAGAGTTGTCGTATTACGAGTCACTTCAGTCACAAATGTAGTGTTCTAGTCTCAAATTAACGGTATAATGAGATTGATAAAAAAGTTATACATTCACATCTTTTATTTATTCTACTAGCCTAACCTAAATTTAAACATACTATAAAAAATTGAATTGGTTGCACGTTGACAGTAGGGTAGTCAGACCAATAGATAAACGAATAAGCCGAATTCAACTTGTTATCATTCTTCCCAACTCTCAAATGAACTGAATTCGTAATGTTCTACTTCTCATTATTAGGTGGATAGGCAATTGTTCTCCAAATTAACGCAAACTAGACTAAAATAGCAATAATTATGATTGTGCCCAAAATCCGCCCTATTTGTAAACTAAGAAAAATAAAAGGCGAAATATCAAAATCATTTCTTTTTAATTTCAGCGTGATTTCGCTCGTAGGTAAGGAGGTAAAATAATTAAAATTGCCTTTATTCTTATGAAGATCCAGAACAGAAATTCAGTTTCAGACGAAACTTGTTGAAACTTGCTGTTGGAAACTTGTTGACGAAACTTGCATAGATAATAATTAATAATGGAAACTTGTTACGTACTAGTGGCGCCCTCATTTAATATGAACTCTTTTTGGTCGATCTATACCTAAGTGAGATCCATAGATAGTGAGATCGCAGTCAAGAGCTTTATTTTATTGCGTATATTGAATAATAGGTAGATTTAAGTACTGTGTAACCACGTATGAGCTAGCGATAGCACGACGTAACGATGAATAACACGACAATAATTATTAGCATTGTTTAGTAGTCAGTATTTGTATTTACCGATCAACAATATTTGTATTAAACGTTTTTTTATGTGAAAACAAGCAAATAACTCATGAGAAATACAATTACGCCACGAATTCTCAAAGTTTGTTTCGCAACTAAAGTTGCATATGTAAGTTGTATTTTTTTTTTTTTTTTTAATACAATAAAACTTAAAGCTAGCCTTATCTAATTACTATATAAATCATGACCGCGTGGAATGGTGCCAAGAATACTGGCTGCATTTCCGCGCTGGACAGCCAGGCTGATCCGCTGCGCAAAAAATGAGCCAGCCCTTCTGTCACCAGTTGAGGCTATTAATCGCGGTGAAATGTCTCTTAAAAAATTTTTAGCACTAAGACTCCATGGCCCCAGGGTCTCCACGGCAAACGGCACAAAAATGTAACTCTCTATAAGAGAGGCATACTTGCGCCGCTTGCCGTTTTCAGCTGTTTCTGCTGCGGCTCCCGGTCTTGATGCTGTCTTCCTGATATGACACGGGGCCAATGTGTCAACGCAAGTTGCGTCCCACATTAGCGCCCGTCCCCGTTCCCAGGGAACCAGCGTCAATCCATCAGGTCTCTTGCCATCATCCCGACTAATCCCTGCCGGCTCAATGAGCGCAGGAATATTTATGGTGGCAAGAGCTCTTTTAATTGTATCGTTAAGAGAGCCATGCCTAAACAGCCTACCGGAGCTCCTTTGGCAAGAGAGTCCGTGGATTCCAAATTTATCAACCTCTTTTCCACACGGACATCTGTGCTGATGGCACAGTGGTGTTCCCAATCTGAGACCTAGAGCCACACGAAAACTTTCGTTATCTAAAAGTGTGCCGAGATTTTTTGATGGCAAGGCATGCAGCCAATACCCAGATTCCTTTTCGGATAATGCTAGAAGCCTGGCACGATCTCTGTCACTTGTAAGATTTTGAACCAAATTCGTATGTGTCAGTTGAACCAATGGCAAATCCCAAAGTTTTTGTGTAGTACGTTCCTTCGGGATGTCGACATTGGGACATCTGACCTTCCAACTCTCTAGGGCCTCTGTGGCATAGGTCAATGATGAATTGGATTTGAGAATTTGAGAGCTAAGCTCTTTTATACTATGCACAGAGGACAGAAAAGCCGGAAGAGCTACACTGGAAATTTTCCTCACGCCGATGCCACCGTACTTGACCGGTAAAGTTGCTTGGTTCCAGGAGTGCTCATCAAAAGTTAAATTTAGAATTTGTTCTAGTGTACTTTTAAGGGTGGCATCCATGTTATCGAGTAGTCCATGAAATTTCCAAATTGGGCTCGCGCGGAGAATGTAAATTAATTTAGGTACAAAAAGGCAATATTTTAGGATCGAAAATGCAATGTGAGAATTTAGAGTGCCCAATTTGTCGGTATTAGCCGAAAATGTTCTGACTTTTTGATCCAAGAGTGGTTGTATGGATTCATTATAAAGAGGAGCACCGAGAAGGCAAAGTGAACGTTTATCAAGTATTTTAATATTAGGTGAAATTTCATTGAATAATTCAGAGGCCAATAGAATTCTTTCTTGCGACAGTTTTTCTGTAAAAAACAATTCGCATTTCGAAAAATTAAGTTCTAAACCAATTTTCCCAAACTGTTGCTTAATATGATTAAGATCTTTTAGAACGTCATCCACATTGCCCCCAATGGTTCCATCATCAAGATACCATATGTTAAATTTAGATGTTAAATTTGAGATATGGTTATGGATCCCTAAGCTGAACAGGGCCGGACCTAAAGGATCCCCCTGCTGAACGCCTACAGAAGACTTAATATCGCTATCTCCAAAGAATAATTTAGAAGCAGAGCTGTAACATTGCCAAACATATGGGTAAATTTCAGGAAGTTGCGTTGAGACTTCTGTCAGCAAAGTTGCCCTGTCCAAAGAATTAAAAGCATTCTTTACATCTACTTTCAGCAGTACCTCAACCTCGCCATTCGTTAAGAAAGTACGAGCCGAATGAACTGCTGCTTCACAACCTCCTTTACTGCCGAATCCAACTTGAATAGGTTGGAATTTATCCTTTAGGGTAGAGACTATGTGACTACACGCTAATTTTGTATGTATTCTTGAAAAAACCAGTTACACGTTAAGGGACAAAAAATAGGTTAGCTGCGTCTCTGTTTATCACATTAGCAACTTTATCTGTGCTCTCTTTTTAGTGTGAATGAGAAAGCAAACGTTCCTGTATCTACCTTTATTACTCTATCTACGTTTTATTGAGATTAATATTCAAATAGGTTTTATTTTTCCCATCCGGCAATGGAAATACCATGGGCTTGTATTCTAGGTCCATGCACTTGGCAGTTTCTTTATTTTCGCGGTGGTCACACTGACCACAGACCAGTAATTCAATTTCCATCACTGACTTCTTTTCATTTTTCAAGATGGTGAGTGTTCATATGAAATATTAAATTTTATCATAGAAATATTTAAACGGTGCTTGCTGTACTCTCATTTATTTTAATTATTGATTGAAAATAGTGCTACGTTCATAATTTCGTTAAAGTGTAGTTTCAAATCGATGTAAAAAGTATTTGTAAGGTGCATAACAAATCAACCGCGTGGCTACCGAATGAATTAAAGAGATTTGTATTTTTTAGCCGCCCAAAAAGGACGCGAAATCTTCGGCAAAACAGCCTCAAAAAACTCAAAAGAAGAAGGAAGGATCAAGCGGCGGCAAAGCCAAAAAGAAGGTGGGCATGTTAATTTGAGGTTATGTTTGAAGCGATTACTTGCCAAATGATTATTTCAAAATTGCTTGACTGTTCTGAGAGCAAAAATAAACTGATATATTGAGTCTGATGGCTAAAAAATTATTTAATTTATGTGTTGTTGTGTTAGTAGTTTTTGTTGACACGTAGAATTTTAATTTGCAGAAGTGGTCCAAAGGAAAAGTACGTGACAAGCTAAACAACCAGGTTTTGTTTGACAAGCCCACGTATGAGAAGCTCTACAAGGAAGTGCCACAGTACAAGTTGATCACACCCGCTGTTGTGTCTGAAAGGCTGAAGGTTCGAGGGTCCCTCGCAAGGAGAGCACTCATTGAACTTAGAGAAAAAGGTTAGTCACATAATTATAAGGCTGAGGCTCTGCCTATAGTTTAAATGCTTGAATAACTTGTTAAAAAAATATTGTATAACTTGACTTATAAATTATTTAAATATATAAAAAGAAAAAGTGACTGACTGACCGACTGACTGATCTATCAACGCACAGCTCAAACTACTGGACAGATTGTGCTAAAATTTGGCATGTAGATAGCTATTATGACGTAGGCATCCGCTAAGAAATAATTTTTGAAAATTCGGGCTCTAAGGTGGTGAAATAGGGCTTTGAAATTTGTGTAGTCCACGTGGACGAAGTCTCGAGCATAAGCTAGTTAACTTATATAACTTGTCTGCTGGCTCAGTTCTGTTTGAAATCTATGTTACCAGTAGCTATCAAATTAGGCTAGCCTGTAATGCTTTGCGGAAAAATACAGCTAAGCAGCACATTTTACATAATATTATACTGAATGAAAAATTCGAAAAGGCTAAAGAAATCTGAGGAAGGCTTAATTTAATAAAGGGTGGGGAAGGTGTTCTGACAGGGTGGTGTGTGATATTTGAGAAATATGTGTATTATCATAATCATGATCAAGATTAACCCATCGCCGGCTCACTACAGAGCATGGGTCTCCTCTCAGAGAGAATGGTTTGGGCCATAGTCTACCACACTGGATTGGTAGACTTCACATACCTTTGAGAACATTATGGAGAACTCTCAGGCATGCAGGTTTCCCATGATGTTTTCCTTCACTGTTAAATCAAGTGATATTTAATTAACTAAAAGTTAGAGGTGTGTGTCCGGGATTAAACCCCTGACCTCCGATTAGAAGGCGGACATCCTAACCACTAGGCTATCCCAGCCAAATATGTGTATAATAGACATCTAATAATAAAGAAATTCAGCAAAATATTAAGAGTAGCATCGCTTGACTGAAATGACTTGTGATGTTGGGTGTGATTTGCAGGAATATGAATGCTGTTGAGATCCTTGATTTTTACATCAACGGTCAACTGTAACCCACTCGCAAGCCATATACCCTACAGGCCTACATCATGAACCAACTTAATGAAACAATGTCATTAAAAATGTGTTCATCTCCTTTTGTAATGTGCAATCTCTAGTAAATTCCCATTTCCCACTATATACACCATTCATTGTGATGAACTTTTAGCCTGGATCAACCGTGACAGTTGAAAACTGATATATTGAGTCTGAATATGAACTATTCAAAAAATTCTTAAAGCAACTTGTATTCCATATTCATTAGTCATACATTTCTTGTTGCAGGCCTAATCAAGCAGGTCGTCCAACACCACGGCCAGGTCATCTACACAAGAGCAACAAAGGGTGACGACCCTGTCGCTTAGGATTATGTCTTAAAATAAACAAAAAACCAAATTTCTGTCTTTCTTTATTGAACCATAATATTTAATAACATTAAAAAATGATTATAAAATAATACAAATTCAAAAACAATATAATATGAAAATATGATTCAAAAAATTCCTATTTTTGTTAATTACTCAGTAATAAATTTGTTTCGATTGGCATACTGTGATAAAACAAGATTTTTTTAATGGTTCAGTAGATAGTAGTACTCTACTACTGATTTCTACTGTTTAGAACCATTAATTTATAGGTACAGTTCTTGCAATTCACGAAGGCGATTGGCTCATGCTTGAAGTTGTATCGGTATAAGGTTGGAACACTGAATGTGTGCGTTGGCGAGCGCTTGCTCCTGACTGATTGGTCTGACATGCACGCACACTTACGTATCCGACGTAACCACAAGTAAAGTCCACTCGCCTTCGTGAATTGCAAGAACTATTGGATTAAATTAGCGCATGCCGACTTTGTGTTTGTCATCTACATCAAGCATTGCAAATCTGATAGTGGGATATAGATCCCGCAGGTGGTCCTTGAACTTTGCTGCGTGTTCTTCATTAGCTGTCTCGACGACCACATTAGCCTGCGAAAAATATATACAATTGGAAAGCACCTATGTAAGTCGTTTTTCTGAAACTTTTTAAATGCAAAAGTTTTATTATTATTATTTATTTTATTTATTTAATCCTACATTTATTCTAACTCTATTCTGTTAAAATAGTTTAATTATAATTTTAAGTAATCTCTTTTGGCCTTCTGTTATACCTAGATTTAAATTTAAATAATAATTATGTATTTACGCTGTTGATTACTTTCAAATAAACAAAATAAATAAAATAAAATTATTGTATATTTCTACGGCTATACTCACGTATCTCTCGACGACGTTAGCCCGACTAGTTTCGAACCCATCCGGGGTCCTTTCAAGTGGGTCAGTTCGCGCACGCGTCACGTTTAAGACGGTCAGTTTTAGTCTTAAACGCGACGCGTGCGCGAACTGACCCCCTTGATAAAGGAATATAGTCTCATTCTGTATGAAATGTAATCTAATCCTACTAAATGTGAAAGTGTGGATGTTTGTTTGAGTAACAACTCAATCTCGCAAAAATGGCAGAGCGGATTTGGAATGGAGATAGATTATACCCTGGATTAACATTTGTTAATTCGGAAAATCAAAGAGTTCCCGCGGGATTTTAAAAAATTAAATCCACGCGGACGAAGTCGCGGGCATCAGCTAGTAATTAAATAAATCAGTTTAATTTAGGTATCTAAAGTATCTTCCTCCAAATAGACCTACCCAAGTAGTCCCAACATCCGTATGGACCCACATTTGCTCAGTGACTAGACTCTTCAACACGGCTTGCTCATCAGCAATGGCTTTCGCGAGCACCTCCAGCCCCTTGCAGTGGTCGGGCACCGCCACCGCGAAGCGCATCAGTCGCCCGCTCACACCGAGGCCGCGTTGGATCGTACGAGACAGCCTGCCAGAGTCCACGTTTCCACCACTGATTATGCAAACCGCACTGGAAATGAATAGTGAAGCTGTAGAGTAAATAACTAGTCAAGTCCTTTCGGACTCTCACACAAGGGTTCCGTGCCGTCGTACGAGATTATGTAGGTACCTAGGTACTTATTATTATTTGTTGTAGCGGAAATACAAATACACATTCTGTGAATATTTCAACTACCTGTTACGGTTCATGAGATACAGCCCGCTGCTGACAGACGAACGGACAGCGCAGGCTTAGTAATAGGGTCCCGTTGACACCCTTCGGGTACGGAACCCAGAAATAGTTGACGGTATGAGTGATGAGTTGACTAAATTAACTTGGAACAAGAAGGATATTGTGTTTTTAACCAACTGCGCCGAAGTTCAAACGTAAGGATAATGCTTTAGTGCATTTTTTCAGTGATGATTCAGTCTATAATCAGAGATAATTTATTTGACTCTAATAATGTTCCTATTCTAAAACGACAGGTATGTAGGTAACTAAACACACTGGTCGTCGGACGTTTTCAGTTATGTGCTTATAGTGTAGGTAACTAGGCACCAATCAATTTTTTTGCACAAACCGGAAATGGTAATTTTTGGCACTGCATTCATTTCTAATTTAAAATGTAGGACCATTGTAGGACATTTGCTAAGCTATGCATTCGCATCTAAAACATTTAATTTCTAAACAAGGAAGTAAGTAAGTAGGCTGTATTAACCGTTTTCCTCTCAATTCTGGTACAAGCCCCTGCATGACCGCAGCCAAGGCGCAAACACCGGCGCCGTCCGCGACCAGTCGCTCGCGCTCCAGTACATTTATCACGGCCTTGGCGATGTAAGCTTCATCCACCACCAACTAAACATGAGGCAAAAATCGTTACTTTTATGCTGGCTAGTAACGTACCAAGTATTTACCCACGAAGTTAATGCAATATCAATTAATTACCTACAGTGCACTGTACACTATATAACTAAATTGAAGGGACCGGGTATTTTAGTGGGTGTAAGAGTTTTAGTAGTAGGTTTAGGTAGTGATAGTATTTTGCAATTAAGTGTTACCATTCTATCCAATCTTCCTCTGATAGTGGCAAAGGCATTTTCTCCGACGACACAGGAGCTGAGACCCTGCGCTAAGTTGGGCACGATTGGCACCGACACCGGGTGACCGGCTTGTAGTGCCTTCATCATAGTCGGCACCTTCGCACATTCTGCTCCCTACACCATATAAGTCAATATTCTGTTTTATTAAGTAGATTGTCTAGTTGTGACAAAGCATAGTTATCAATCAGTTGCGATTGTTATGCTTTGACCCAAGTCGGTAACTGGATGGGTGACCGACTAGCGGATCGAATTTGACCTTTTCGTTTTCTCGTGCCTCGGAGAATACATTAACACATTACACGATTATTATCACACATCTACCTATCTGATAATAACAGCTGTTAAACCTAAGCTAATTACCTAATCTCATTCTCGTAGAGTTGTAGCCTATAGGTAGGTACATATGTGCTAGGATCTGGAAACCCACCGCAATATTATCCCAAGAAAACTACCATTGTGATTATTTGAAAGGGGTCCGACCCTCAGCAATGAGGAATATGATTCAGGGAGAGAGAATATATCAAAGAATAAGTAGGTACACTGTAAATGGCTTTAAATCTACCGACTGGAAAAGGAGTGAGTGAGACGGATACTCATACATTTCCTAGATGGAGCATAAGATCAACGTCTCGATTTTAAACACATTGAAAATCAAGATGAGGTTGTCCAACATCTGTCTGCGGCAGATGCGACTGCTTCGGCCACATTGCTAGGAAAAACGCGAGTAGCATAGATAAACTGTTGATCACTGGCAAGATCGGAGGAAAGAGCCCGCGGACGAAGCCCGAGACGTCGCCTTGGTCCGATCGGATACGAGAAGCGGTCGACAGTCGACACTACCCTTCCAATGTCTTCCGTACGGCCTCCAACAGGGAAAAATGGCGCAATATCCTGAAGAAAGTGATATCTTGACGGAGCCACGATCCTCAAAATTGAGGGACCGACGCGAGAAGAACACAGCAAATGGATTTTCTTGCATGCGACGAGCGTGGCGATGATCAGTGATCACCGCGTCGGCCTCCGGCAGCTGTGTAACCATAGTGTGCTCACATAAACCAGACAAGTGCACTTCAGCTTCTTGCAGGCGACGAGCGTGGCAGCAAGCAGCCCGCCCGCAGCGACTGGCACGATCACCGCGTCGGCCTCCGGCAGCTGCGTAATGATCTCTACGCCCACTGTGCCCAGACCCGCCATCACTAGTGGATCGTCCGAACTGTGTGAAATAAGTAAATAATAATCGTAACAATCAATTTTTATAACGCATTGCACCATCTTCAAAAATATTGTTTTGATAAGACAGGTAGTTTTGCCATTACCACCTACAAATATAATATAATATGCAGCATGCTTCGAAACATGGCAGAATCGGCAGGCAGTCCGTTAGGTAGGTACCTACAGGTTATAAAAACTAATGATCATGCTGGTGTTTTACCTAGCCTATCATTGAAAAAAAAGGTGAACCTTAGCAAAATATGTTTTCCATCTCGGTTGACTTTTTTAGCATAGTTGACGGTGTCCTCCAGGTTATCGCCGTAGAGCACCACATCTGCGCCGAGCTCCGCACAGCGCTGCGTCTGGTACGGAGAACTGCGCTCCGGGAGCACCACAGTAACCTAATCATCAAGACATCCCATTCGACAGTCATTTTTACCCAACTACTCAGTACTTACATACCAAAAACTATACCTGATAGGCACTATAGATACCTGTACATATGTCCAGTATAAAAAATATATGTTATGTGTGAATAATAAATGTGGTGAATTTTGGCTTCGTTCTTCCCAATTCATGAGTTATTAATGTTACCTAACTGACGTAGGTTTAACTACCAAATTGGATTTATTACCTACTCAACATTTATTATTTACTAGCTTATGCCCGCTACTTTGTCCGCATGGACTACACAAATTTCAAACCCCTATTTCACCTCCTTAGGACTTGAATTTTCATGCATGCCAAATTTCAGCCGTTGATAGATCAGTCAGTCACCTTTTCCTTTTATATATTTAGAAAATATTTGGTAGATAGGTAACAGAACTAGATAGGTACCTACTAAAACTTTTCTGGTGTTTAATGTAGATCCTACTATTAATATTTCGCAAATAGCATGGAACTATAATTTCTTTAAAAAAATTGTTGGTTAAGTATCTGGTTTGTATCATGTTGATCTTACTGGAAAAATCCTACAAATTTACCGGTATACCCAGAGCATTGCCGTGGTAAGCAGCGCCGAGAGCCATATCTCCGTTTGAAGGCACTATGACTCCTCTTTGAGACATATCATCATGTCGGGCGACGAAGGCATTCCGAATTCCGCGTTCAGCACAACTATGACAATCATTCATTTATCGAAAGATTTTTTACCATCAGTTTATTTCATATTTATCGTTTGTAAGTTTTTGTAATAATAACAGCTTACCTGCCCGTATATTGTAAATTATCACATTTTAAATATATCTTATAATCCATGTATTTGCTAATTTTTGCTTCCTGTATTAGAAACGTTAAAAAAAAAATATTTCATAAATAACGGAATAATCGTAGTAGGTACCTTCATAATAAATAATTCTAAGAACTTACACATAGAGGCGTGTGTATTACGCCATCTTCAATTCTTTCAGTTGCTTGCTTAATTTCGTTAAAGGATAAAATATGTGGTTTGCCCGATGTCGTTTCCAGATCATCCTTGAAACATCAACGGCATACAGTAGCGAAACCAATAATTAATCTATGATCAATGGGTACCTATATCCATTTGATTTGCATTTACTTTTTAAATTGGGTAATTTATGTTTGTATAGTATAAGTCTTACCATTTTTCTTAGAGTACCTACCTAATTCTCGTGTACCTAGTTGCAAAAATATAAAAATCGGTTGCTGCAGCTACGATAAATTTAATTTATTTTTAGGTTAAGTTCATGAGCAGCTTGAGCTGTTTTGCTTTGCTTTTATAAAATATTTTGACAGTTTTGTTAGTCGCAAAAATCACAGATTATGATAATATTATTATCTAATGAGATCTAACTACCTTTAGTCCTTATTCTAAGGATCTAACCGTGCCTTTACTTATTGGTGTAAAAAATATTTTTAGTAAACTGTATGTCCATAAGGATTTTAATTTTTTATTTTTCTCTAGAATATTAGCCAAGTTTATCATGCTTACTCACATTAATTACCAATAAAGTCTACACCTCTGGGAAATGTGGATTAAACTAGGTAGGATAAATTATAAATAGGGAAAAAATAGGAATATTATGCAGTGTGGCAGTAAAAATCCATACTAATGTCGGTCTGCTAGCTTTTCACTGCCCAGCAGTTTAACCGATGTTGATGATATTATTTTAGTACAGAGTTAGCTTACATCCCGGGGAAGGACATAGGCTTTTTATCCCGGAAAATCAAAGAGTTCCCACAGGATTTTTATAAACCTAAATCCACACAGTCGCAAGCTTCATCTACTAGTGATATAAAAATAATTATGTTTAGAAGCAGAATGATGAAGAAGAATGAGTAGACATTAAAAAAACATTTTATAAATCATTCATTTATATTTAATTAATTGCTAAAGCATCATTTTGTGTTTCCTGAGCTAATTGCACTTGTAAGTTAAGAAGTTTATTTTTTAATACCACAATGCCCATAAGAACAATATTTTCTGGTTTCAGCGCCCCTGATGACTCCACATTGTAGAAGAATTTATTTGGTTTTGCTTCCCAATTGAATTCTGCTTCATACTGGTCTTCATCCAACTCTGTGTGTTCACTTTTTGGCCACTCATCAGGCCTCGGGAACAAAGTATGCTTCATTATATTATCTGGGTCATATTCAAAGGACACACCAGCCGTCGGATTCCATTTCGCATGTTCTTTACCAAATCCCTTTTTTGCATAGGCTCGCAGCTTGAGCTCTTGGCCTTTACGGAGCTTGATGATTAATATTTCATCAAGTTCACCGTAATCGG